>NC_066522.1:18078181-18108181 GCF_024679095.1 Eriocheir sinensis
GTTCACGGACAGAAGAGGAGTCCAACTACCACCAGGGTCAAAAAACTACCCATGGAAATGCGCTAAAGTCCTATGAAAGTCTTGTCAAATGCGTGTATGCTTGGAAGCCGAAATGTTTAATAAGAATATAGCCCTTGGATTGTTTGCTGGAATGGCCCGAGTCTGGAGCGGCTTTATGCTTATGTCTACGGGAGATAAAAAGACGAGGAAGAGGCGGAGGAGTGGGAGGAGGCGGAGGAGGCGGCAGAGGAGGAGGAGGAGAGGGACAGTGGAAATTAAACTTGCGTGTCTAATTTGAGGCACTTTATGCTAATGGACCAATTCTCCCTCCTCTCTCCCTCTCTTCCTCCATCTCTCCCTCCTCCTCCTCCCACACCTCCAGCCTTCCTCCTCTGGCATTTTCGTCTCCTGTCCCGCCCTAGTTGCACCCTACACACACACACACACACACACACACACACACACACACACACACAGATCAGTAAGGAGAGGGAGAAAAGGGAGGTAATGGGTAATGAAAAGCGTAAGGCAGGGAGGTAGAAAGAAGTGGAGAGGTTAGGGAATGAGGGAAAGGGGGAAGAGGAACACACACACACACACACACACACACACACACACACACACACACACACACACACACACACACACACACACACACACAGATGAAGCTCTCAATGGCGCCCCACAGTTTTTCGTCAGTCCATTAAAGTCTATGAGGCGACGGTCCAGCCTCGGTGCGCCATTAGCACCGTAACGAGTTCACAATTTTCTGTAGCCTTCTCTCGTTTTGATGCAGCTTCGTTTTTTTCGTTTTTTTTTTTTAGATTTTTTTTTTATAAGTATATCTATGTATTCAGATTTTTTTTTCATAAGCTTCCACAATTTTTTTATCAATCACTTCTTTTTTCTCTTTTTTTTTAGTTTTAGTTTTTTTTTTATAATAACTATGGATTCGGATTTCCTTCATATGCCTCCACTTTTTTTATCTATTATTTTCTCTTCCATTAAGTAGTTTTTTGTCATATTTAGATTTTCAAAAGTCTGACGACCACATTTCAAGCTCTCGTTTTGATATTTTCATGATTTTTTTCTTCCTTTTTTAGACTTTTTATTAATCCCATGGCTAAGATTTTTCATGTTACCACTTCTAGTAACTTTTTTTGTGATGTCTAAAGCTTTCAAAGTAAGGCCAACGCCCATTTTACAAACTCTCTTCTTAAGCCTATACCTTAACATCACTTCAAAAAATATCACTAAGCCAGACTTCGATTCGTACCTACTTATGCAGTATTAATGACAACATCTAACAATCTAACATACTAATTTCATCTGTTAATAATCGTATGACGCAAAGAGGTAAAGAAAAACAGTGTTGGAAGTTACACATGGAATATTACAGAGGTCAAAAATTCAGTTGAGAGGCTAGTTGTTTTTTGAGTTGGTAATGATTGATATCTAATAGTAAGAGAGTGCCATTAGTACTAAGTAAAGGCTTTGGGAGTTCTGGTTAATACTGACACGTGGAATTCGCAAAGGCCAGGAACAGTTTAAAAGCTCCAGTTGTCTTTTTTGAGTTGGTAATGACTGAGACCTCTTCAAGTAAGGGAGAGACATTAGTAGTAGGTAAACGTTCTGGGGTTCTGTTTAAATAGCGTCTTAGTACCGTGGGAAAGTTCTGGGGTCCTGTTTAAATAGCGTCTTAGTACCGTGGGAAAGTTCTGGGGTCCTGTTTAAATAGCGTCTTAGCACCGTGGGAAAGTTCTGGGGTCCTGTTTAAATAGCGTCTTAGAACCGTGGGAAAGTTCTGGGGTCCTGTTTGGATAGCGTCTTAGTACCGTGGGATAGTTCTGGGGTCCTGTTTAAATAGCGTCTTAGTACCGTGGGAAAGTTCTGGGGTCCTGTTTAAATAGCGTCTTAGTACCGTGGGAAAGTTCTGGGGTCCTGTTTAAATAGCGTCTTAGTACCGTGACAAATAATATATCTTTAAAGTCTTGGGTTTAGGGAAATACTTTAATCTCTCTCCCTTCTGCAGGCTTCAAACAAACTCATTCCATGCAGCATAGTCTCGTTCCTCAAACTCCCCTCCTCAGTACCTGGTTTACGAGCATTTTTCCCATAACTGTTGCTTCACCTAATATTTCCTTTGGTTTTATTTCTTCATCGAGTGCTAGGTTCCAACTCCCTTCCCATCCATGTCCACACACCAGGCAAAAAACACGCACTCAACACCATTTAATTCCCCTCAGCCCTACTTCAACTCTCTTATCATTCCATCCCAGTCCTCAAGTGCTAATTCACAACTCCCTGCTCATTTATGTCCACACACCAAGCTTAAAAACACTCCCTCAAAATCACTCCATTCCACTCAACCACACTTCATTTCACTCAACTCGACTTCAACTCTCCATTATTCCATCTCAAATTCTCAATCCTCAAGTGCAATAGGAGTAAGGGAGGTACGTCAAGTCAGTACATTCACTCAACCCCACTTCAACTCTCCACCATTCCATTCCAATCCTCTGCCCCTTCATCTCGTCCCCTTCCCCCTTTTTCACAACTCCCCAATACAATCGTTTAGTCGTATCCCTCAGTGCCCCTACAGCCGAACCTCACCTGACCTCCTTACCCCCCAGTCCTTCCACGCCCCTCACCACCTGGCCCCTCTATCCCAAGCCCCTTCACCCCACAAAATATCATCACTCAATCCTAGCCCCCAGCGCCCCTCCAGCCCCCACACCCCTCACCCGCCACCTACCCCAGTCTCTCCAAGCCCCACCCGCCCTGATCAAGCCCCTCCCAATCTCCCCTTGCCTCCAGCGCAGCTCACGGAAGGCAGTTTTAATTAACAGGATATTTTCTCCATGAAGTATTGTCCTCTAAGCTGTCAAACACACTTTATCCTCCCCTGATGACGTGCCGCTCACATAAAATGCTCACTAAATCCCTTCACTAACGCCCCCCTCCTTCCTCCTACCCTCCTCCCACCTGCCTGCCTGCCATCCACCTGGTGATTTTTTTTTCTTTAGCCTAGTAATGATGATGGTGATGATGATGATGGTGGGGGTGAGAAAGAGGAGGAGGAGTGATGTTAATGGTGAAAAAAGCGAAAAAAAAGGCGAAGAAACAAAATGAAAATATGGGAAAAAAGAAACATACGAGGAGGTGGAGGAAGAAGAGAAAAAGGGCGAGAAAGAGGAGGAAAAGGAAGAAAGATGAGGTGGTGGATCAAGAGAGGAAGGTAGAAGGAGAGAGATTAAAACTAACTCACCGTCGCTTTCCTCCGCTACCTCCCTCGTTCCTCCTCTCCTCCAACCTCACCAGCAACCTGTCTTAGCCTGTCGTCCAGCCTCGTCCTCTCCCCTGACTGGTTGAAGATTACGTCATCCTTGTAGTTGCCATCACCGCCAGCAGTCACTACCCTCACCTCCCTGCCATTCCTCCACCTCCTCCTCCTCCTCCACCCTAGCCTCCCCTTCCTTCCTTCCTTCCACTCCCACCTAACTGAATACAACTAATTACTTCTTTCATTTACCTATCCCGCCTCCCACCTACCTGCCTTTCAAAACACCTGGCTGCCTTATCCCCACTTCCTACCTACCCACCTGCCACCCCATCTTACTTGCCTTTCACAACACCTGGGCTTCGCTATCCACCTCCCACCTACCCACCTGCCGCCCTAGTTTCCCTACCTCCCCCAACCTTCCACCCCCGTCATGGCGCCACCGTCGACGGCTTAATGAGCTCTCGGCACCACTTTATACCTGGACGACGATGACAGAGCAGGTGAGTCCATACGGAGACCAGGTGAATGGGTTAATTTGATGCCGAGGGAAGATAGTGATGATGGTGATGATGCCTGCTGGTGGTGGTGAAGGAGGTGGTGATGATGGTGTGTGTGGTGGTGATGAATAACTGAAGGACCATTGATTGTGTTTTGATTTTAGCTTATGAAGTGAAGGGAGAAAGGATGGTAAAGTGGATGATGATGATGGAGGAGGTGGTGATGGTGTGAGTGGTGGTTGTGTAAGTGGTGGTGATGAAGAAGTGAAGGACCAATAAATGTGATACTGCAAAAAATAATTGTGATTTTATTTTGAAGTATGCAGTGAAGAGTAAATTTGGCAATGTGGAAAATCAGGTTCAGTCACGCAATATGGAGATAGAGAGAGGCTGTTAATGAAGACGAAAATAATACTATGTTGGTGGTGGCTAAACATAGATAGAAGCTTTATTAGAAGAGCAATAAAAACAATGTAAAAAGAGGAAAAAATTGTCATGTGGAAAATAAAAAAAAAGCAGTTAATGAAGACGAAATTAACACTGTGTTGGTGGTGACGACGAAACATAGATAGAGGATTCATTAGAAGGAAAATAAAGACACAACGTACAGAGATAAAAGAATAATTGTGATCTGGAAAATAATAAAAAAGGCTCAGTCATGCAATATATGGATGAACGGCCACAGATAATGAGGTTAGATCGTTTTGGTAATTAACTGTGGATAGAAAGAAGTTTTAGAAGGGATAAGATGTATAATAAGGCAGACAAAGGGCGAAGAGAAGGTATATAACTAAACTACCCCCCCCCCCCATTCCCCTCCTCTTCTCCTCCTCCTCCTTTTCTTCCTGGCTAATCTTTTATGCGTGGAAGCTACTCATTTCAATTCTCCCCTGCTCCTTTTTCAACCTACCCTATTACTCCTCTATCTTACACCCTCGCCTCAGTTCATACCTAATCCTCCTCCTCCTCCTCCTCCTCCTCTTCCTCTTCCTCTTCCTCCTCCTCCTCCTCCTCCTCCTTCTTACCCTTGAAGTTGGGTACGCTCGTCCTTCATTATCCTGCGTTCATTCACACATTATGTCCCTGAAGTGTTGCCTCTTCCTCCTCCTCCTCCTCTTCTCTGTGCACTCTTAATACGTCCTTATACCTTTTTCTTATGCATTTTTCATCCTTTATATTATATCCTCGTAACGCTACAAAAGTCTCTCTCTCTCTCTCTCTCTCTCTCTCTCTCTCTCTCCCAAGCCTTTCCTACCTGTATTACGTAACTTAGCCAACCTAACAAGCAAGCAAGCAAAGACACACACACACACACACACACACACACACACACACACACACACACACACACACACACACACACACACACGTGCAGGTACATGAATATTTATCAAGATCTGAATATCTGCCGCCGGTTGCAGATGCTGAGGGGCGAACTCCTCCTCCTCCTCCTCCTCTTCCTCCTCCTCCTCCTCCTCCGTCCTTCCACCTGGCTGCCACACACACACAGCACACAGCAGCCATAGGTAAACAGGTACACAATAACAACACCCTCGACTGCTCATAACAAAGCCAGCCATCGCTGCAACGCACAAGGGATTCGGCGCCTGCAGCAGACAGCAAACACGGCCACACAGGCACACACAGAGGCAGCAAACACAACCACAGGGAATGAGACAACCCTGACAGCCAAGCCATAGACGTCAATATAGGTATGAGAGCCCATTCCCCAGGACATAAATATAACCATGGCAACCAACAAAGGAAGTAGAAACAGCGAAGACAACGCAAATCAAAAACTTAAAACACAGCAACGACAACTCGGCCATAACAGACATTAATAACGCTCATAACCACTTACTACCTACTTCATCAACACAACCAAGGCAACCGAGTACGTAAGGATAGCAAAGACAACCACAAACAGGGACAAAAACAGCGAAAGCAGCTCAACCAAAGACACTAACAACCCCCCCCCCCCCCACACACAAAAAAAAACCACTAATTCCATAAACACCTCTTACACAGACAAAACCAAAAGACGGATACAACACCCACAGACTTTATATACTCACACACACACACACAACCTTAAGAGCCAGAGACCTCAAGACATTTAAGAGAGCCACAGACAGCCACAGATAACCACAGACTTTATATATACACACACAACCTTGAGAGAGAGACACCTGAATTCAACGAGTTAGGGAAGCCACAGAAAGCCCCAGACAGCCACCACGGACTTCATAAACACACCGCGAGCAGCCCCACACGTCAGGACTTAATACGGAAGATGCTTGCTGAGAGGAGTCTGATATTACATCCTCTGGACATGATCGTTCATCTCTGGCACGTGGGCGTTCAGAGCGCTCTTCCTTCCTTCCTTCCTTCATCCGTTCGTTCCTTCCTTCATTCCCTTGCAGTTCACCTCACGCACTATTCTCCTCTTTCGTCTGTCCACAAAGGTATCTACTCTGCGATCATCTATGTTTGGTTTCCACACACACACAAACAGGTTCCTTCTCTACCTGCTTTCACCTATCTGCTACTCCCCCCCCACCTCCCCCACCACACACACACTACCGCAGGCTGTCCACTCGTGTTAGGGCGCTGCTTGTGTGTGTTTGCTCAGCGTGTAATGTAGAAGTTGTCTCGTAATGAATAACGTATTAGCGTCTCGGCCCGCGGAGGTGCGCAGCGCGATGCTCCTCCGGCCGCTGCGTGACCGAGTTTGTTTTTGTTTATTCACTGTTAATGCTTCCTTTTCCTCTTCCTTATCTTTCTTTTTTTATCATCTCATCTTGCTCCAATAAGTCCAACTCCAACTTCTCCTTCTCCCATTTCCCTTCCTACTGTCCCTCTTCTTTCTCCTCCCCCTTCTCTTCTTCTACTCTTCGTTCAATTCCTCTTCCTTCTGCTCTTCTTCCTCTTCCACTCTGAGTTATGCACACCTCCCTTCTTTCCACTCCTTCTTTCCTTTCATCTTTAATTTCCTTCTGTTCTTTTTCCTCTTCTATTTAGTATCATGCACACCTTTCTTCTTTCCCCTCCTCTTTCCCTCTTCTTTCATTTCCTTTTCTTCCTCTTCCATCCTATGTTATGTACACCTTCCTTCCTTCCTTCCCATAATCATTGCCGCCCTTTTCCTATCTCACTCCTCTTCCTCCTCTTCAAGTACCTCTTCTTTCAATTCCTCCTTCTGTTCTTCTTCCTCTTCCATCCTGTATTATGCACACCTTCCTTCCTTCTTCCTTCCCACAATCATCACCGTCCTTCTTCTCCTACTCTCTCACTCCTCTCCCTCCTTCGTTTCCTCGTTTCTTTCGCTCCTCCACCATCGGATATTTCCATCTCGGTTTCCTTTACGAGGCGAACGGTTTATTCCCTTTCTAATATACGGCGATGAACAGTTTCCTTTATAGATCATTAGTGCGGGGACGAGTAATTACGTTTGGTGGTGTCCGTCTCTCTGGTGGTTGATTACTTTAAATTATTGCTTTCTCAGTTTTTTTTGTTTTTTGTTTTTGTATGTTTTTTTTTTCATATAAGTTCCCTTTCGATATTTTTTCTTTCTTGTTTTAATCTTTCGTTCCCTCATGGATTTTTTTTTTTCACACCTTCTCTAATGTTTTTTTTTTTTTCTCAGTGGTTTCAATTTTCCTTACGTCTTATCCCTGCTTAAAATTCCTTTCCATAGATTTTTTTTTTAATTCGAGGTCTTTCTTTCTTGTTCTAATCTATTGTACCCTCATGGATTTTTGCTTTTTTCTCTCTCTCTCTTAGTGTCTGTTTGTTTTCAGTGGTTTTAATTTTCTTCAGAGCGTCAAATTCGTGTTTAAATTTTCCTATCGTATGTCTTTATTTTTTAGAGAGACTTTCGATTACGCGTTCTTTTCTTTCCTGTTTTAATCATGGAGTTGTTTTTTCCCCCTCCCTCTCTTAATGTTTTTTTTTCCAGTGGTTTTAATTTTCCTCGGAGCGTCAAACTCCGTCTCGTATATCTTTTTTCGTGAGTGCATCGTTCACATCAATGGTCTCCTATTTGCCTCAATTCACCACCACCCACACGCGTTAATCTATCCTCCTCTTCTTCTCCCTTTTCTTCTCTTCCCCTTCCTCCTTCCTCCTCCTGTTCGTCCCCCACCGTCTTCAATTTTCCCTTTAATACCACTCTTGTGCTTCCCCGCGTCATCATCACTCAGCTTCCTCCGCCGCAGAAATTCAATAAAGTGTCAGACTCCACTTACCCGATACACTTTCTCTCCTGCATCTTCCTTAATGTAGTTACCTTTCTCTTGTTTCCCTCATATTTTTATCAACGCTTGTTCGTTCCCTTGTATGTGTGTGTGTGTGGATGGGTAGATGAGTGTGGGTATGTGTGTGTGTAGGGTGGGGTGGATGTGTGTGTGTGTTTCTGTTTTCATATTATATTCACGTTTTCCCTTCTACGCCTTCCCAGTACAAATATTGCAAACTTTCCTCCTTTCCTTTCCCTTCCTTCCCTAACTTGACCGCCTTTCTCCCGCACCAATAAGAAGCAGAAGCCACAACCGCCATAGCCACCGCCGCCTCAGCCCCCTATTGCCTTATCAGTCCAAAGCAGACCCTATACAAGGCATCCCTGGGTCTGGCAACGCAATACTTCACACTTCCAATAAAAATAAATAAATAAAAAAGGCCACGGGTTTCAGGTTGTAATATAAAAATAAAAAGCGGTCTGTTTATCACGAGCGATATTTCCCCCTTTAGAGATATTTTTACAGATTACAACAACAAATTATGATTGTAATGTACGCCTGTGTTCTATTCTCTTTACTGTGTGGCCGATAAACTAACCCTCTGTGTCTATCCTTCTATCTACCTGTCTATCTGTATGGGGTGTAATCAATATTGACACAGTGCAGTAATTTCACGCGATGCTAACAATAAAAATAAATAAATTGCTTACCACGCTGCTTCAATTTAACACCGAGCCATCCACCACCCACTCCCCGGCCACTCCGTCACCATGCATCCTTCCTCCCTCTCCCTCCTACCATCCCTCACTGCTCCTACTCCTTTTCCTTAATGCTGCTCCTCTCCTGCCCACTCCCTCCCCCCTTTCCATGACTCTGCAGCATGGTGAGCATTCTCCTTCAATATTTCCAAGAGGTAACACAAGACACGTAACACAAGACACGCAGCCCTTGTCCACGCGTTCCTTTGTCTCCCAGTGCACGTATGTAAAGTCGCTTCCCTGACGCTCTCGACACAGTAAGGTTCGTATAATAAGACACTTTCGCTTCTCATATCCGCTAGTTCTAAAGGCCAAAGAGAGGGTCAGTCGGGTTCTAATGAATGTTCCTTCAGGTTCACAGTACAGAAGAAGGGTCAAACTACCACTAGGTCATAAAACTACTCCTGGAAATGCCCCACACTCCTACGGAAGCCTTCTCAAATAGGTGTTTTTGAGCGATGAAATGTCTAATAATACGACCCTTAGTAAGTCGCTCCCTTGCGTAAAGTAAAGTGTACAAAAGCAACCGAGCATCTCCTCCGTGTGGCTGACAAGACGTGCGAGCAAGTAAGTTACAATCGAGTGATATAATGTGAAGACCAAGGCTTGCGACCGCAGTGCCTGGTTATCTATGTCATTCACAGCCCAAGTAACCGCCTCAAGGCTCCGGGGCAACACCACTGACAGGGCGCCGCCGTATGCAGCCCCCGTCACAATGCACCGACTCATCTATAATAGTACCCTTTCGCCTTACTGATCCTTCCCTCCCCGCCAACTTTCTATCTCTTCAAATCACCCCTATAAAGCTGAGACATCGATGAAAACGTCCCTTCATAAACCGGGTACCAGAAACAACACCGACATGGAGCCAGCGATGTTCTGTCAGCGCCTCAGTGCATCGACTTCGATAGATCATAGTGCCATCACGGTTCAGTGCCCCCAAACCTACATACCATCGACCCCTCGTCTACCCCACATATTACAGACAAACACAATCGATTGCACACTACGACACCCTCATGTGTTCCCCAAAACAGACAAATATCACCGATGAAAGCCTCCCTCGGTGGACAGTGTACCAACGGGCCCCGTACAACACCCAAACATGAGGAAGTACTTACTTGCGCTGACGGCGGTGCACACAGCGGCCAGCAGGAGCAGCAGGAAGGGTGTCAGCAGCAGGGGGGCCGGGGCGGAGCCAGCACAGGGGGCTCCGGGCCGCATCCTGCTCCCTGCTGTAAGGGGGGAAGACCACAGACACGGTTAACTACCAACCTTTCGTACATGCAACCTTACTGTGACGCAGACACTCCCCGGGTCCTGGTAGCCTTATAGGGGGGGTTACCGCCTCAGGGCGCCGCACGTCATCTGGCCGGCCGCTCCTCAGACGACATGACACTCGGGCAGGTGCAACGACGCCCTCAACACCTGGGCAACACCTGCGCCCCTCAACACCTCCAGGCCTGCGCCGCGCGGGCCGAGGCACACACCGCCACTCACTGATCGCACTTTAGTCCTTTTCTAGATTACTATTACTTATATTTTCCATTCACTTAGTTCCTTGATTATTTTCTTTTCTTACGGCATTTTTATTTTTTTTATTTTTTTTATTTCACTACACTTCTCCACGCTGCAAGGAAATAAAAACCACGCTGTAAAGCAATGAAACAGAGCGTTACTCCGGAGGTAATTACGTCGCTGGGCGGAAAAATACGAGTACTCGACACGTAGATACGAGGCACATACATCAAAACAATTAATGCACCGAAGTCAGGGAAAAAACGATAATTTAATTAATAATCTTTTACATAGTGTAATATTTACCCCGTCTCTCTCTCTCTCTCTCTCTCTCTCTCCAACTCAATTTTCCGATAAAAAGTTTAGTATATAAATGACACGCGAGCACACACACACACACACACACACACACACACACACACACACACACACACACACACACACACACACACACACACAATTTCCTATCAGCTTCTTCCGCTTCACCTCTTATTACTCCTCCTCCTCCTCCTCCTCCTCCTCCTCCTCCTCCTCCTCTTCAACCCTCCCCGACCCCCTTTGCATCACTACCACCACGACATATAGTAACGATTTTAAAACACCAATAGCAGTATATATCACGTACCAAAAAAGATTATATATATGACGACTTATTTCTATTTTCCTTTTTTTTATTTCTCTTTCCATACGTTGACCACCAGTGTATTGTTCCCTTCCACCGGCCACTCCAAGTCCTCCACATCTCTCTCCTTTAGGTCCTCCTCTTCCTCTCTCCTCGCTGACCTCTTCCTCCTCTCCTCGTGTCCTCTTTCCTCCCTCCTTCCTTCCTTCCCTCCCTCCCTCTCTCTCTCTCTCGGGGCTCACACAAGAAACGAACTCTTTCCGTGTCCAGTGTTCTCTCTCTCTCTCTCTCTCTCTCTCTCTCTCTCTCTCTCTCTCTCTCTCTCTCTCTCTCTCTGTGTGTGTGTGTGTGTGTGTGTGTGTGTGTGTGTTGAAGGGTTTACGTCTATCCCTCTATCCCCCTGATCCAAACCTCACCCGCTTTCTTTCTTCCTTTGCACCTCCTCCTCCTCCTCCTCCTCCTCCTCCTCCTCCTCCTCCCCTCTACGTTCTCTCGATCTCCTTTTTCCATCCCTTTCCCGTCTTTAATTTGCCTTTCCTTTCTCTTTTTTTCTCCCTGTTTTTTTTTTCTTGCTCTGCTTTGCTTTAACCTTTTCTTTTCCTTTCCTTTCTTTTTTCATTAACGCTCCTCTCCTTTCCCTCCATTCTACCCTCTCTTCCCTTCATCTCCCCTCCTCCTCCTCCTCATCTCCTCCCTCCCTTTCTCCATCTCTCTCTACCTCAAACTCACTCGTAGTCTCCATGTAAATTCCCTCCCACCTCTCCTTTCCCTCGCCTCCCTCCTCTCACACTATCTCCATTCCCTCCCTCTCGCCCTCCCCCTCTTCCCCGCACCCCCCCCCATCCAATCGCCGCCCATACACGTTCCCAAACATATTTTCCCTTCAGCCTGATTTACGAGTTGGACTGCGGCAAGACTCTATCGCAATTACACAGACGACTGCCTTGCCGCTCTCCCGGGGGCTCTTCGCGTGTCTGTGCCGCCCTATACACGCCGCCTCTGCCTCTCTCTTTATCACAGGCACGAAATATATAGATGGTTTAAATGTTTATGTCTCTGGCTGATTCTTTGTCTCGGTCCAATCTGTGTCTATATAACTGTCTGCCTTTTTGATTTTATGTATATGGCGTCTCTGCCTTGTTGTTTTGAATCTAATCATTGGTAGGAGAAAAAATGGTTGGGTCTATATCTGCTTCTTTGTTTGGTTGTATGTGTCTATTTTTTTATTTTTTTTATTCGCCATATACGGTGTCTTTGTATTGCCCCTGATCATTGGGAACAGGATACAGATGGTTGCCTCTCTGTCTGTCTCTTTGTTTCGGTCTGTCTACCTTTGTATATCTGTCCGTCTGTCTGTCTGTCTGTCTTTGTCTTGCACCTTAATAACTGGCACGCGATAGTGATAGTTAGGTCTCTGTCTGTTTGTCTGTCTGTGTGTCTATCTCTGTCTTCTTGAATGTCTTCATATGCCGTCTTTGTCATCATCCTCATTATTGTCACGATGTTCAATTCACTGTCTGTCTGTTTCTATTTGCGTCTGTCTGTCGGCTGTGTATTTAAGGAGTATTATATTATTATGATTGCTGTCCTATTTATGGATCATGTAGGTTTGCAGATGCTATTATAAGGTTCAAATGGTATCAGAAATATAGGGAGTTTGTGTATATATTTGCATTTAGTATATACACCAGCTAACCAACTCTGTCAATGTGTGTGTGTGTGTGTGTGTGTGTGTGTGTGTGTGTGTGTGTGTGTGTGTGTGTGTGTGTGTGTCGAAGGTATGGTCTATTTATGGGAGATCAGGAAAATAATGAAAGAAAAAAAAAGTAAGATGAAAGCGATGTCGTAGGCAAAACCATGAATTGAAGGATGAGGTAGTCGTTTGATGAGCATTATTTAATAAACTCCAAGATATGGAAATCGACTATAAAAAACTCACAAAGCTTAATAATACTGAGCGCATAAAGGAAAGATAAAAAATAGAACCAAAGCAATTTAAAGGTCTCTCTCTCTCTCTCTCTCTCTCTCTCTCTCTCTCTCAAGCTGCACGGCTCTTTATCCTTCCTTAACCTCCCCAAAAATCGCACCTACAGTCCTTCCTTGCCCTTCCCTGCCTATCCAACTCTACCTCACCATGTCCCTAACCTTCCCCTTCTCTACCTCACCGTCTCAACCTTGGACTGCCCTGGACTTCCTTTCTTCTAAGCTATTGTCGTAGCTCCTCGGCCCCTCCCTCAAGGCACGCACTAACTTACCGCCCAGCTCCCCTTGCAAGAGAAACACAATACCTTCCTTTGCCGCCCTAACAAAAGCCACACCCGCCTGCAGTAACACAACAGGCCTTTGACAACAGTATATATAGTGGTTTAGTTGGGTATCCTGCAACACATACTCACTTTCTCTCTCTCTAACTCTCATGGAAAAAAAAAGAAACACTATACCTCCTTTTTCACCTCCCTTCACAAAGCCACACTCACACACAGTAACACAGCCTCGCCCCGTGACAACACCCTTTCAACGTGACTGTGGTTTGGTAGGGTATCCGGCAACACAAACGCAGCTTCCGGCTCACTTTATCCCCTTGAAAAAGCAACACAGAGCTTGATTTTTACCATCCCTTCACCACCCATGCAGTCTCCTACACCTAATGGACCTCCCTCACCATCCTTCTCTATCACAACTTGATCAATCCTTCCCTTCACTGAAAGCAGGTTAACTATTCTTTTTTTAACAATAAAGGAAGCAGCTCAAGGGTAAAACAAAGTAACAATGTGAAAAAAAATTCCGCTAAACACTGCCGCTATGAAAAAGAGTTCAGAAGAGTGGCCGAAAGAGAGGTCAATTTCGGGAGGGGGGTGTCTCGATATGATATTGAAAACTAACTTCCCATCACAGCCATAGATACACTGAAGTAGTTTACTCATCAAAGCTACAGTGTTATCAGCTCGTAGGGAAGGAAACCAGACTTCAGCAGATAAATGAGAACAGCAACAGTCCACCAAATTCAACTAGATGCTGAAATTATCAAACAACCACGAATTAATCACTTTCCAGCCCTCCACCACCTATCACCTCCACCCACACGTTACCTTCCTCATCAATACCAGCAACAACGCATGAACTCCCAACACCACTATCACCACCATCACCACTAACAGCATGCTATATTTCATCACACCACGTTAGAAATGACTATACAAACACCTCAACAAACACGCAAACACAGTAGCTAATGTTAACTCCATCACCACCACTATTACCACCACCACCACCACCACTCATCACATCCCAACCAACACCATAATTAAGTCAAAACTAATAACGATAATAATTATAATCATACTAAAACACATCAACGTACTATATATATACCCCCACACGCACACACACACACACACACACACACACACACACATTCCAGCCCCGCACCGTCATTCTCTTCGGCAGCAGGCAAGCAAGCAACATAACAAAGGGCTGGAAATTGCCTGCTAAAAAGGGCTTGGATATATATACATTACGCCCGACTTTTCATTTATATCATTGTCATTTGCCTTTATTTATTGCGCGCAGTAAATAAATTCGCCCCCTTGCCGCTTTACCGCTATTAAAAACAAACCCAAATATAAAGGTGTGCATCACGGTCAACCTGCTCACATGCCAACCAACATACCTGTCTACCTGTCTGACTGCTTGCCTGCCTCGCTCCCGTTCTTTCTACCCGAGTTGTTAATAAAGTACGCCCTAAACTTTAACAGGTGAATTTACGCGTTCAACAGGTAAAGTTAAAGTTGCGCGCCATTATTTAGCGAAGGGGTTAAATGTCAGAGGTGGGTAAGGACGCGAAGCAGAAAAAAAATAGGCAAAGAAAAATACGTTAAAATCTGTTGTGTTGTGAGTTGTGAGGTATAAAATTGAGCGAGAAAGAATGTGACGTGGTGATAAAAGAAAAGACAGAAAGAAAGAAAAAGAGGATGGAAAGAACGAAGAAAGGAAAGAAAGAAAGAAGGAAAAGCGAGAGAGGATGATGGACAGAAAGAAAGAAGGCAAAAAAGAAAGAAGAGTGAACGAAAGAAAGTGAATGAAAGATAAACAGGAAAAAAGAATATAAAGTGGAGAGAGAGAGAGAGAGAGAGATATGCGAGTAAATAAAGAATGAACGAAAATCACAAAAAATAAGACGATATAAAATGCGATGAAAGAAAATATGAATGAAAAACGAGCTTAATACAAGGACGATCACGCACCACCACCACCACCATCACCACCACCATCACCACCACCACCACCACCACCATCACCACCACCACCTTCGCCATCGCCAGAGGATACAGACACCTGATACGACACCGCAGGGGACAAGTGGAGGTGAGTCTGGTGTGCACTGGTGGTGATGACTGGTGATTACTGGTGTGTTCCCTCCTCTTACCTCTCTTCCTCTCCCCTCCTACTCCCCACCATCACACACAGTCTCTCTCCCCTTCCCCTGCCTCTTCTGCTTCCCCCTATTCATCTTTTCTTTCTCTTCCTTCTTCTTGAAATATCTATCCTATCCTCTTCCCTTACTCTCCCATTTCTCTCCTATGTACTCTTTTTCGCCTCTTCTTCACCCTATTCCCCTTTCTTTCTCCTCTTCCTTTTTTAAACATCTATACTATCCTCTCCCTTTTCCCTACCATTCCTCCCCTATACACTTTTCCTTTTTCCTCTTTACCTCCCTTTATTATTTTGCTTCCCATGTTCCCCTTCCCATCCCTTCGTTCCTCCCTGTTCTCTCCCCCTAATCTGTCCGTCCCTTCACACTTCTCCCTTCCCATTACCTCCTCTCCCCTTCATTCAAAAGTACTACCAAAGCATCAACACTATAAATATTATCTACTGCGTGTGCGTGTGTGTGTGTGTGTGTGTGTGTGGGTGTGGGTGTGTTAATATCGGTGTTAGCGTGTGCATGCAGCAGTAATTGTGGCGTGCGTGCCTACGGTCCACTGTTTGATTAGAGTAATTAAATCAATAATATAATCCGCAACACCTGACCACGAACGGCGCTGACGATTCATTCTGCCGCCCTCACACCGACCCCCCTCGGGCACCCCTTCCTTTCCCGTTCACCACCACCCTCCAGCCCCGTTCCCACCCTCTCCATACTATCTGCCTCTCTCTTATCCTCCAGCCCCTGTCCCTCCCCCTTCTCTCTCTTCCTGCGCCAGCTTCATCCCTCTCTCCTTTCACTACCTGCCTCCTTTCGTTTTTTCCTACTCTCTCCTTACCCAGTCACCTTACATCTCTTGCCTCCTCCTGTTTCCCCTTCCTCCCCTTCTCTCTCCCTCTCCATAACACTTCCCACAGTCTAATCCTTCCCTTTCCTCCCTACTTAGTCTCTTTGCCTCATCTCCCTTACTTCTCTTTGTTCCCCTTCCTCCCTCCCCATCTTCATCCCATCACCCTGTCTCCCTTCCATCCATCCCTTCTTCTTTCCCTCTCCATCCATATCACCCTGACTGCCCATCCCTTTCTTTCCTCTCCTCTACTTACCTTATCTATATCCCCTCTTTCCTTTCCTTTCCTTGTCTTACCTGCCTCCCCGTCCCCCTTTCCTTTATGCCTCATCATCCCGTCCTTCCTACCATCCTCCCTTTCCCCCACCATCCCTCTCTTCCCTTTATCCTTCCTGCTTCGTCGTCCGTCTCTCGGTTTCTGCTTTCGTTAATCTTTCTTTCTATTATTCATTTATTTACTGGGCGGTCTTTTCCGATATCTGTGGAGGATTTAGCTTCAATGAGCCGCTTCCTCAGGACGTTAAGAGGATTATGTTGTGTCTTTTGCCTCCGATGGTATTATTAAGTGTAATGGTCTGAATTTTCGGTCTGAGGTGAAATCATTACTTTTTTTTTTCTTAATGCGTTTACACGGGAAGCACGAGAACACACACACACACACACACACCACTCTCCGTATCCCTTATCACCACCCTTCACTAACACACACACAAAAAAACACTCCAAACACCACCACCATCACCAACACCATGAACTAAACTACCATCGGATATATAAAAAAAAAACCTATCAAACACCATACCCCTCCCTAACCCCTTAACCCCCCTCTCCACCCCCACGCCCCCTCCCCCCCCAAAAAAAAAAAACTCCCGCCCCGTCAGGAACACGAAGCCCACATTACGTCGCTTGTCCTCTCAGCAGGAAAATTAGAGTCGGATCTGAACCCACCGGGAGCGGCGTAGAGGCGAATCACAGAGCATTATTCTCGCCCCTAAAAATAAAGTCAATATTTCTGCTGGCTGCGGGTGGCTGGGTTACGAGGGGGAGTGGAAGGGAGGGGAGGGGAGGGGAGGGGAAGAATAGATGGGGAAGGGAGGGGGGAAAAAAGGTGACCTACAGGAAGAGGGGATACACACACACACACACACACACACACACACACACACACACACACACACACACACAAACACACACCTCCTCCTCCTCCTCCCCCTCCCCGCCCTCCCACACACATACACAAGCAGAAATAGCAAAATGTATACAGCAGTTGCAACCTCGTTATAAATAAAATATGAAAAACAAAGGTAAGGGGATAAAAGAGGGAAGAGG
The DNA here is from genome assembly GCF_024679095.1 of Eriocheir sinensis. NCBI lineage: Eukaryota > Metazoa > Arthropoda > Malacostraca > Decapoda > Varunidae > Eriocheir > Eriocheir sinensis. The sequence goes on from NC_066522.1 coordinate 18,095,700, forward strand.
AGGAGGAGGAGGAGGAGGGAGAAGAGATTTAGCCAATAGAAAATAGAAGGTGGGGACAGGTGAGAGCGAGAGGGGCTTGCTCTGGGAAATAAGAGAAATAAGAGGGAGAGTATATTTGTTGTGTGTGTTCGTGTGCGTGTGTGTGTGTGTGTGTGTGTGTGTAGAGGGGAGAGAGGTGGGAATGAGGGAGCAAAATAAAAATACTTAGAGAATTATGTACCTCAGGAAAAAAAGATGAGAGAGAGAGAGAGAGAGAGAGAGAGAGAGAGAGAGAGAGAGAGAGAGAGAGAGAGAGAGAGAGAGAGAGAGAATGAAAACGGCTAAATAATAGATGGGTGAAAAAGAAAACTACGTCGAGGGGAAAGAAACAGAAGGGAAGGAAAGAAATTTGAAGGGGTGAATCGGATGAAAAAAAAAATGTCCACAAAACAATGATGCAAAAAGGAAAAGGAAAAAAAAGGGGATCTGTCATAGGGGAGCCCATTCCTTTTCCTTCTTTTTTTTTATTCACTTCACTGGACAACCAACACAGAGGCGAAAAATTTAATCGCAATGAAAAAAAAAGCGTGCCATAGTACCCACAATTTGACCAACTCTCTCTCTCTCTCTCTCTCTCTCTCTCTCTCTCTCTCTCTCTCTCTCTCTCTCTCTCTCTCTCTCTCTCTCTCTCTCTCTCTCTCTCTCTCATGTCATGCACTTTCACCTTTGTCTCTTCACCGAGGTATGGTATTTTCCCTCTAATTTCCGGGAAGTCTTTGATGTAGACTCACTCCGGCATAAATACATTCACTCTACAGAACAGCCAACAATATTTTGCTTCGACTTAGCTTTAAATATATAGCAAAGTCCCATTAGAAGCATATAATAACAAGGCGTGTATGTCTGGGTATGCTAGCTTGTTTCTTTGTTTGTCACGTCACGTAGGTTCAGCAAATATGGTGTCTTTACTTAGTTCAAAGGCTGAATACGATTACCAACTATACCACACATCATTGGATTAAGCAACATATGTACAACAATAACACTATTTTCAAAACTCGACGGAGGGGAGAAAAACAAAGCAATTACGGCGGGTATAACTCAAGGGATAACATTTAATATTCCATACCTCTTTTTACTTATCATAATTATTTGAAATAGTTATGGAATCAGGTTCAGAATAAAACATTGTTCTCGCACGTAAAACTCGCCATCGTATTCAGAAGAGTTTTATGTGCGAGAATAAATGTTTTAGTCGAACCTTGATTCCCTAATTATTGCATATATTATTAAGAGAGAGAGAGAGAGAGAGAGAGAGAGAGAAAGGGAAGAAATCAATATAATGGTTAATAGTGTGGCTGAAAAGAGTAGGAAAGGGAGGAAAAAAAAAGGCAAAGGGGAAAATAAATTAAAACAAGTATTAAATAAAATGGAAGAATAATGAAAGAAAGAAAAGCAGGCAGGTAAGAAGAAAGGAAAGAAGAAAGGGAGGAAAGCCGGAGGGGAAAAAAATGAGGGAAAGAAAGAAGGAAGGAAGGCCGAGAAAAAGGAATCATGCAAGGAAAGAAGCAGAAAAAGATGCCATTGGGAAGAAAGTAAGAAAAGAAAGAAGGGGGAAAGGAAGAACGAAAACAATGCAGGAAACAAGTCAAGAGTCAATAAAGGAAAAAGGGAAGCAGAAAAGAGAAAACCAACGAAGAAACATACAAAGGAACGAACAAATGAAGCAAGTAAGAACATAAGCAAATAACCAGACAGACAAGCAGGGAAGCAAGGACGGCAACCAGGAAGCAGGAGACAGGATGGGGGCAGGAAGCAGAAGGGAAGGTAGGAGAAGGAGGGAAGACAAGAGGAGGAGGGCAGGAAGCAGGGGGGAGGACAGGAGGGCAGGGGAAGCCAGAGAAGGGAAGGAGCGACACAGGAGGCTGGGAAAACACGAGGCATCAGAGGACACAGCCACCAGGTCGATGTGAAAGGAGGCAAAATTCTCCGGATCTCATTAGGAGCACGCAAAGCAAACCTCCTTCTCCTCTTCCTCGTCCTCGTTCTCCTCTTCCTCCTCCTCCAGCTGCTCCTCCCTTTTCTTTCTCTTCCTTTTTTCCTCCGGCCACCTGCTCTGCGATGACATCCTCAGCAAACCGACTCGCAGAATAGCATGTAATTTACACACCAATTTACACAACAATATCCCGCCTGCCTTCACAACTTTTGCGCCTCCTTTGTAGACACAGTCCTCGCCCCGCTGCCCTTAATGCTGCTAACCTTGCCCCCCCCCACACGCCCCCTTTTACCTTCTCCCTCTCCTTTCCCTCTCCCAAGCTCCCCTAGCCCCTTCCGTTCCTCTCCCTCCGTCCCTCCCTCTTACTTTTCTCTTGAGTCGCGCCATGCATGCAGCTGGTTTTCTCTCTCACACATATATCACTATTATTATTATTATTATTATTATTATTATTATTATTATTATTATTACGGTTGCATTTATTCCTTCTGTTTTCCGGTGCGTGCAAGTAACTAACTTTTTTGCCGGCCCGCCACCGCTAAAGTTACTATGAATGATAAATAAAGCAAAACTTTTTTTTTTATATAACACTGGTCCACGCAAAAGTCTCTGAATCCATTACTCGCAGATGTGGAGCCGCGGCGGGGTGTGCTAGGTGTGTGTGTGTGTGTGTGTGTTTCTGTGTGTGTGTGTGTGTGTGTGTGTGTGTGTGTGTGTGTGTGTGTGTGTGTGTGTGTGTGTGTGTGTGTGTGTGTGTGTACACACACACACACATACACACACACACACACACACACACACACACACACACACACACACATCATTACACAAACGAGACTCGGCTCCTCCAAAGAATGAAAAAAAAAAAAAAACCTCCGCGGAAAATCTGAGAAAAGTTCAACCGATCAATCAAATGACTTTCCCGAAATGACGTCATGTCCCGCAAACAAGACAAGAATCGTACGTGAATCATTCCTCTTTTCCGCCTAATTTGACCTCCACCGATACCCGGAACCAGCACAATACAATGCATATGCACTGACTGACCACCACTACTGACCTTGTGAATAATGATAGTAATGATGATGATGATGATGATAAGACGAAGAATGATAGTGAGTGAGGAAGGGGAGATAGAGGAGTGAAGGTTACAGTTGTTATGTTAGGTGTGAGATGCTTTCTGACATCCACATTGGCATCCACTTATCCACTCATTTACTCCACTTATCCTATCTAATACCCACACTTTTAACCCACACCACCTTATCCAACGACAAACTCTACGCTCTCACCCACCTACTCTCACTCACTCACCAACGCACTCACTTTCTCAACCCTGTATCCGACCCCAGACGTTTCCCATTCCCCCCCTTCTTCCCTCCCTCCCCCCTTCCTCCACCTCCCCCCTCCACAACCAAACGATTAAGCTGTTAAAAGATGTTACGTGGCAAGGCGATGCTAATAGTGATAAAGGAGAGAGTATGTGTGTGTATGTAACGATAACACACACACACACACACACACACACACACGCAGGCACACACGCACGCACGCACTTTTAAACATGGGGGGATCGTGTTGCGCGTCATACATCACTTGAATCATCGCCGGGACATGTGTTGCGTGTCTCGTGCAAATTAAAGGCGCTAGCAAAGAAAAAAAGGGGGGGGTGAGGGGGGAAGGGGTGAGGAGAGGGGTGTGATGGGGGTGACGTTGATGAAAGGAAGTAGTACATGATCTCTCCTCCTCTCTCCATTTCCTCCCCTCTATGAACTCCCTTTCTTCCTCCTCCTCCCCTCTTTGAACACCTGCCCCTTCCTTCCATCTCCCTCTTCTCCCCTTCCTTCTCCTACTCTCCCCCTATTCACTACTTCTTCTCCCCGTCGAGGCTAACGTAACATAACTTGCCACTTCCTTCCCCCCATGTCCCCACTATCTGTCTCTCCCGTCCCCTACTCACCCCTTCTTTCCCCTTTGACTACTGTGACGTAACTGAATTAGCCAGAGCATAGAGTATAAGTAAACCACACTTGATTATGACCGTCTAATTAGAAACACACACTATGCACTACAGACAGGTACCGCATCCACTAAACGACAAACTGCATAAAAAAAACAAAGTACATGCACGAGTTTGACCGCTTTCATGACTAACTTTTTTTTCAAACTCGAGAACTGACCTTACAGTTAAACAAATATGGGTTATAGATCTGGCTGCGCTAACCAACTCTGCCGCATATTCAATTCCTAAAAAGCCAGATTCTCAATACCACGCACGAAAGCATTAAAGATTGTGATTTTTGGGGGGATGGGAAGATGACGGCCCTCAATTCCAAAATTCGGCCCTAAATAAACAAAAACAATAATATAATGGTTTCTCGGTATGCTGCAACCCCCCCCCCCCCCCTTCCTATGATTACGACGGCTCGACCCTACTACCAAAAATAATAAACAGCAGCCGTCTCCTTGGTATGTTGCAGAACCTAAGCATCCCCCATCTCCCCTACACCCTCCCTTCACCTCCTTCATTACAACGGCTTCGGGTATGAAAATAACAGTCGACTAGTTGGTGTGGCATGCTTAATGACGTGCTTCAGAACAAAAGGTGGACCGTCAATATACGCCCGTGAAAGGAAGCAACTCCCAATACCGTGAACCGTAAGCCATTCATTAAGCCGCGCGTCAGAGGCTCTCCTCGTCCTTCCCCAGTTTGACCTTCACGAGTCGCCCGCTTGCCCTTCGTCCCTCGCTCCGCTCGCTTCCCGCTCCGCCCGCCACGCTAAGAAATATTTGCTCGAAGTTCCTGCAAGCATTACGGAAGTGACTGATTGGGTGAGTGACTGATTGAAGGAAGGTGTGTGTGTGTGTGTGAGACTGATGGATTGAGTGAGTGAGTGGTTAATTGCTTTACTGACTGATTGACTAACTGACTGATTGCAGAACTGACTGATTATATGACTGACTGATTGCTTGCATGCTTAACTGACTGACTGATTGACTGACTGGCTGACTCGTATTCTTAGGGACGTACCAGTTTATGCATAGGCTGTTATTAGTTAGTTAGCGATTGAGTGTAAAAAATTATCTCGAATGATGTTTTTTTAATTAATTCTCTCTCTCTCTCTCTCTCTCTCTCTCTCTCTCTCTCTCTCTCTCTCTCTCTCTCTCTCTCTCTCTCTCTCTCTCTCTCTCTCTCTCTCAACCAGGAAGTTACGAAGCGCCTTTTAGCTTTTCCACACTTTTGTTTTTACTGAATACAAACCCTGTTGATCTGCACTTCCTTCTAAACACACACACACACACACACACACACACACACACACACACACACACACACACAGACACACACACACACACTCTCTCTCCTCCCACCCCCTCTCTCTCCCTCGTTCCTCGCATGTCCAGCACAATTAGAGAAGCGCAGGTGTCAACTAAAAAGGGTCAAAGGTGATAAGTTACGTGACGTTGCTTGATCTGATAAGGCAAGGAGAGACACCAGACACCCGGGACTTAGTAACTGCTGCGCTAAGCCACCCGGACAGTGAGCGTACTAGGGGATGCAACGTTCAGAACACAGGGCAATCAAGACTACTCTGATTTTGGATTTGGTCACGGTAGTACTTCGGCATTTTCCTGTCATTTCTTTTTGGCATTTCTCTTTCTCCTCTCTCTTGGCATTTCACTCACTCTCCTTTCTTTTGGCATTTTCCTCTATTCTTTTTTTTGGTATTTCCTTATCTCCTTTATTTCTTTTGGCATTTCCCTCTCTCCTATGTTCTGGCATCTCCCTCTCTGTCCTTCCTTTCTTTTGGCATTTCCCTCTCATTTTTTTCTTTCGGCATTTCCTTCTCTCTTTTATTTTGGTATTTCCCACACTCTCTCCCTTCTTTTGGCATTTCCCTTTCTCTCCTTTCTTTTTTCATTTCCCTTTCTCTCCTTTCTTTTTTTCATTTCCCTTTCTCCTTCCATTTGGCATTTCCCTGTGTCCTTTCTATTGACATTTTTCTCTCTCTCTCTGTCCTTTCTTTTGGCATTTCCCTCTGTCCTTTCTTTTATATGGAGAAGTTTGTTGTTTATTTTTTGTTTTGTTTTTTTCTGCTCTTACTACAGCCTCGTATATAGATGGTTAAACTTTGTATACGCTCTTACATCATTCAAAACTCATCACTGAGTCAGATTTTAGCCTCGGGTATACAGTAAAGAAACAAGTATGCACTCTAATATGTACATTCAAGTCTACAAACATTCGATAATAAAGTCTCAGGTATGCATAAAAGAACATGTATAGTACACGTTTCGCACAATTCGGTGCATACACTTCTTTTATTACAACCTGAAATACACAGAAATCGAACACACACACACACACACACACACACACACACACACACACACACACACACACACACACACTCCCACACCGCGCGCCATACAATCTGATTACAACCTCCGGAATAAAAGGTTCGAAAAATTCCACGTTATATGATACCGTCACATACTACACGCTTTTATACCGGGCCGCGCAAACACGCACATTCCATAATTACATCACATTTTGCGATAGTATGTATATCATTTCTCGGATGGAGGTAATCGCCTTAACTGATATTTTCCTCTCTACTTTTTTTTTTTTTTGAAGCGTATTACTGCTTTCATCAGCGTCGGTTTGCGTCATTTTACCAAGCGCGTGTACTGAATTTCTTTGACGGTGTTTTTGATGTTTGTGTATGGTATTAATGTCGTTCCATACATTAGGATCGACGTCCTTTTGCTCACACAGTTGTTTTATATATATATATATATATATATATATATATATATATATATATATATATATATATATATATATATATATATATATAAACATATACACATCGATAGATAGCTAGATAGATAGATATATAGATGGATAGATATGGAGAGAGAGAGAGAGAGAGAGAGAGAGAGAGAGAGAGAGAGAGAGAGTGGGGAGGAGAGGACGAGGCGTGGCTAGAATTCCGTCTTGTCCTTGCACTCAACAACTTGGGGAGATATTTAATCAGGGCGACCGAGAAACTTTACCTGAGAAAAAAAGAGAGAGAAGTAAGAAAAGAAAACAAGCGCCCAAACACACACACACACACACACACACACACACACACACACACACACACACACACACACACATACACACACAGAGAGAGAGAGAGAGAGAGAGAGAGAGAGAGAGAGAGAGAGAGAGAGAGAGAGAGAGAGAGAGAGAGAGAGAGAGAGAGAGAGAGAGGTGGTTGTATATTATAATTAAAACTTTGACCAAGCCCTGACTCCTCCCCCTCCCCTCCCCTCCCTTCCCTCTCTTCCCCATCCCCCTTCCCCTCTAGACCCCAGAGCCTCGACAAGCGAACGAGCAGAACGAAGACAAAGTGTGGTTGTAAAAGTAAGCCACTGGACACGGGAACGGAAAGGCGCGGACTACAACAACTATCCTAACTAATGCTCCTAAGTTAGTTAATTCCCCGATGTAGTGGTGCGATATGGTGGTGATGGTAGTAGTAGTAGTAGTAGTAGTAGTAGTAATTGTAGTTCATCATTTATCTTTACCGTTTCATCTTTCTATCATAGGCAACGACAAGAACTACAACAAAATACGGAAAATACAATGAAAACAACTTCTTTCTTTTCTTCTTCTCTTTCTACTTCCTTCTTTATTTCCTTCTTTTCTTCCTTTCCTTCCTTCTTTTCGGCAGTTTCAGTTTTTTTCTTAATTTAGTTTCCTTTGATGCTTATTTTATTTTATTTTTTTCCTCGCCGTTTTCCTTCTCCTTTGTCTTTTTTTTCACTCGCATTGGTTTTACATTATATTGAATTCTCACGTTTATTACTCCCTCTTTATCTCTTCTCTTCTCTTCTCTTCTCTTCTCTTCTCTTCTCTTCTCTCTCTCTCTCTCTCTCTCTCTCTCTCTCTCTCTCTCTCTCTCTCTCTCTCTCTCTCTCTCTCAGCGCCTTTGCCTTTTCGAAGCATCATCAACTATTTACATAAGTTCCAAATGAATTCCAGTATCGCAGGAAGGGAGGAATGCAGGACAAGGGTACGAGTTTTTTTTTCTTATAATCACTTCACACACACACACACACACACACACACACACACACACACACCTTCCCAGCCTGTCTTAATCTGTGTTTCTTTAATTCCTCTCTCTATCCCCTGTTTTTGTCCTACCCTTTCTTCTTCCTCTTCTCTCTGCTCCTATTCCTGCCTTCCCTACTGCCCCTTTCTGCCCCCTTACCAAATGTATACTTCCCCTATCCTCTGCCTATTCCCCTCCTGGAACCCTACCTCTATCTTTACTCTTTCTCTACCCTATCATTCTAAACCCTGCCTCATTCTCCTATACCAATGCCCCTTTCCTAGATCTCCCTAGTCCCCCCTTCCAATATCCCTGCCTCAATTCGTCTATTCTAATTTGACTCAAGACTCTTCCCTCTATCCTTGACCTTGCTTACCCTCTGTATCTTTCCCTTTCCTACCGCTTCTACCCTTTTCCCACCCCTTTCCTTTCCCATACCAACGCCTCCACTTCTGACCTGACCTCCAAGTCTATCCCAGGCTTACGCAAGACGCCTAATACTGCTCCTAGCTTCAGGGAGGGACGCGGGAGGCGGCAAGGAGGGTCTCAATACGCCCGTCCAATGGTGCCGAAGATTAGTCTGGAAAAGCAAACGAGTTCATTCGATTGAGCCGCAGGAGTGAACGAGGCTCATCAGGGCAGTGACGGCGCTTGGTACACGACGCGCCTTAATATCGAATTGGCTCGTGTGTGTTTGGGCGAAAGAATTGTATTGCGAGTCTATTTTTTTATTATTTTTGTCTTATTATCTTTTTACAGCCTTGCATTCTTTTTATTTATTTATTTTATTTCATAGCAGAAGCAAAAGTATTTTAACGTCGGTAAAATAATATATGTAATGACATTCGTAATAAAATCATAATTATGTACTCAAAAGCATGTATTATATTATATCTAATAGGTTTTAAAATGATAATAAATTTGTTCTCATCTTTTTTAATAAATTTAATAATTGTTGGTCATTAGTACACGTAATATGATTAAACTTCCTCGACATACTCTAAATTTCATTGCAATATCGAATAAGGTATCATTGCAATATAACAAAAGAGGTTGGGCTAAGATGACATATTTATTCTTGATGACGATCTGCCGACTTGGTTGTCAAAAAGAAGTCTCGTAGCTTTGACAAGAAAAAAAAAATAATAGGAAAGATTCAGTATACAAAGTGCACAAGGAAGGTCCACAAAACTCGAAAAAAATAATACATGAAATCTGGTAAACAAACAAAATGAACAAATAAATCAAGTGAGTAAATCAAGGAAACTACATTTTTACATGAATTTGTTGAATCGCATGTGGCAGGGAGCGAGAGAGAGAGAGAGAGAGAGAGAGAGAGAGAGAGAGAGAGAGAGAGAGAGAGAATGGAATGCGAGGAATATGACGTTAGGAAGCGGAGGGGGAGATTATGTCAAGAAACTAACGAGCAGAAAGAAGAAAAAGAAACTGTCTTGGGCGAGCGAGGAAGGAACACTCGGGAATCAGAAGAAACGAGAGAGCAAGAGGGAAACGGAGAATTATAAAAACGGCAGAAATGAGATTAAAACAGATGGAAAGGGAGGAAGAACCAAGAGAGGAAGGAAGGAAGGAATGATAAAAATGAGAGAGAGAGAGAGAGAGAGAGAGAGAGAGAGAGAGAGAGAGAGAGAGAGAGAGAGAGAGAGAGAGAGAGAGAGAGAGAGAGAGAGAGAGAGAGAGAGAGAGAGAGAGAGAGAGAGAGAGATAGAGAGAGAGAGAGAGAAAGGAAGTAAGCGAGTGAATAAATAAAGAAGAAAGGAAGGAATCAGATAGAAAGGTCGAGATAAGATAGATAGATAAATAGAGAGGGAGAAGGTGAAGGGGGTAAAATGCAGAAGAAAGAGAACAATAGTGTAGGGTAAAGGAGGGAAGACATGTAGTAGCAGGCAATAAGAGGGTATGTGGACAGGCAGCTAGTTAAGAAGTAAGACAGGAAGGGAGGGAGAAAGGAAGGTCAGTGGAGAGAGGGAGTTAAATTAGGAAGGAGGAGGAGAACAATGGTGTAGGGTGGAGCAGGAGAAGCAACGGGCCCACCACCACAACTACCACCATCACCACCACCTCCACCACCACCACCTCCACCTCCACGTAACTCAGCACGTGTAAAAATGGCTCATCGGGGAGAATTATGGAGATGAGGTCATACACGGCCAAGAGGTGAAAGCTCCCGAGGGTAAATTTCATCACGTCATTTCCTCAAGATTAAGTGACGGCGCGACGCAGCAGAGTTCAGCAGACTTAGTTAACAGGCGAACCAGTAGTGGATTTGGCAGACTTAACATACTCAGCACGCCATAGAAACAGTACTCAAATAAAGCACTTCACCGAATAAATATGTTTGTAATTTATAAGGAAACAACATTGCAGTTTACTACGCCAAGTGCCAACATCTTTCCGAACTCTACGCAATAAAAAATGTTATTCTGTAGTTAACAGTCTCTATAAATGCCTTTTCATATTTAGTTCCAATAGACAGACCAGTAAGTTATTCAGCAAGATTATCAACAGAGTGTTACCAAACTTCAAATGCCCACAACACAGACAGTACGTTATAGCAGGAACGTTAACCATGCAGTGCATCTGAAAACTCTACGGATATAGCGAACCACGTTTACATTACGTACTTGACGGCTTCCATAGTTGAATAAGCCCCCGATTTATTCATCACAATTAGATTACTATGTTCAGGAACACTTCGTTTGAATTGGCTGTAGTTTCCCCTCCATTCTCTGATTTCACCCTTTAGAGTTCTCCATTTCACTATATCCCGCCTCCTTCACTCTGCAATACTTCAACCATTTTTTTTTCCTCAAAGCACCAATCAGTCCTCCTTCACCCTTCAACCTTCCCTATCCCCTAAGATTAAGTAAGTTTCCCTTTACATTTTTATCCCAACCCCTTAGTAAAACCTTTCATCTCCCCAAAACCAGCCTTATAGCCTTACCTTTCCCCTTTTAGCCTCCCTTTCTCCCAGCTCTCCCTTACCTCCTATAGTCCCTTTTCTCCTCTCCCACCCTTCCATTTTCCATTTTCCAACCATTTTCTATCTTCCTCTCACCTTTCTCCTCTTCCTTCCTGCCTCCTTTCCCTTCCTTTCCCCAAATTAGCCACTTTCACATCGTTCTCCACCTTCTTCACAGTTTCTTCTCCTTCCTTCCTGTCTCATTTCCCTTCCTTTCCCTTACCTCGCCAAAACCCCGTCTCCAGCACCCGCGGCGCTTCCCACTCGGAACACTGAGCGGTTTTCCTCATCGCCAGAATGGATAGTCCCCCGAGGAGGCCGGGAATTAGCATCCAGAATGGGTTAAGGTCCGCGATGAATAAGTAATTTCCTAGTTTTTGCGTCCGGCGAAGATGAGACTGATGCCACTCGCGTTTTTTTGATGAACAGTAACGCAGACCAACTTTCCGCACCGCCTCACACACACGCACACGCACACACACGCACGCACTAAATCGCCAAAAATACCACCTCTGTAATATTCCCTTAAATTTTCTCACCTGCCTATCTGCCAACCTATTTACCTGTGTGCCTGTTTACCTGCCTGCCAGACCATTTAACTTAACTCACGTGCATTCATTCATGGTTACAACGTCAACAACAAAAATAACAAGCTCACCTTTATCTTTCCTAAATCAGTTCTGACGAATAACAAACGCACAGGATGACTAGAGCTTCGCATAATACCAATGTCACTAAACGCTAGAACACGCTTTCATACACAGCTCTACCGAAAGGCACCTAGACATTAGTTAACTATTATCAGCTCAGTGAACAATTCAAGAGCATAGCTAAGGCGCAGGATAACTAGAACGTGGCATAATATACAAAATACGACGCCGTACAAGCCCCTTCATTACCGTATTGTACCCTTCCATACTCACATACTAGCTATCCATCACATTACTTAAACCATTTCCAAGATTAGCCAAGGCGCAGGATAACCCAAGCCTCGCACAATAGAGCCATGCCGGAGCGACACGCCGAAGAGAGTCGCGTTAAAGGAAGAATAATGTGCTACAGCAAGAAGACTTGGGCGTGCGAAAGCAGATTAAGGACGCAATATACTGCACTCAAGATGATGCAAGATAACGCCGCGCCTCGCCTTGCCGCCTCGCCGCGCCCAGAGGGAGTCGCGAGCGGGGTTTAGCACGTTAAGAGAGGCGGCAGGAAAAATGAAGACAAAACTGATTTGCAAAAGTCTCCTTAAAAGAGTAAACATTAAGATTTCCAAAGCTGTGTGATTCAACGAGGAGGGGGGGGGGAGAGGGGGAAGGGGGGAGAGAGAGAGAGAGAGAGAGAGAGAGAGAGAGAGAGAGAGAGAGAGAGAGAGAGAGAGAGAGAGAGAGAGAGAGAGAGATAATAAGAACGAGAA
>NC_066522.1:18110681-18158181 GCF_024679095.1 Eriocheir sinensis
TTCAGGGTTTTTTTTTCGTGTATCTTTCATTTATTTCATTGTCTTCCTTCTTTCCTTTAGCTTTCACCTTTCTGTTGCCTTTCTACTTCGTCTTTTTTCCTCTTCTCGTTTTCCTTTCACTCATTCCCTTCTACATCGTCCATTTTCTTTACTCTTCCTTTCACTTTTATTTTCCTGTGCTATTTACTTTATCATCTTTCCTTTCCCATCCTCCTTTCTCTTTCACTTCTATATCATCTCTTCCCTTTCCTTTCCATTTCATCTTTATGCCTCATCTGCTATATTGTCTCCCTTCTTTTCTTTCCCTTTCATCCTTCTCTCTTTCTTTGCTACATCGTCTATCTTCTTTCCCTTTCTATATAATGTACCTTTTCTTTTTGCCTCTTCACCTTTCTGTTCGTCTTCCTTTCACCTCCGTCCACTCTCATCTTTCAAGCTTTCCCTGTTTCATCGACTATTCTTTTATTCCTTTCTATATAATTCCTCTTTTTTTTCTTGTTTCTTCCTTTTTCCCCTTTTTCGTTCGTCTTCCTCTCAACTTTGTCCTCTTTTTGCCCTTTTCTACCATCCCATTCATTTCCTCTTCCCATTTTTTCATTGTTTTCTTTACTCTCATTCTCATTTATTATTCTTTTTCTTTCTTTTTCATTCTTTGACTCTTCCTCTTCTTCCATGCTATTCCTTATCTTCCCCGTATCATTTTTTTCTTTAGTCTTCATTTTCTTTCTTCGTCTTTCACTTTCTCTCCCCTGGCTCACCTTCTACGTATTTTTTTTACTTTTCAGTCTTGTTTCCTCTTCATCGAGTCCCCTCCTTTCTTTGTTTTATCATTCTCATCGCTCTTCTACCTTCTCTTTCCCGTTTCTCTTTTGTTTTTTCCGCTGTCTACGTGTTTCTCTTCCTCTTGCTCTCCTATTCTCTATACGTTATTCCCTTTCTTTACCTTCCCCTCCTTACCACCACCACTACCACTACCGATGGCCCGTACCCGCCCCGCCCCGTACCGTCCCGTCCCGTTCCAGTCCCGCCCCTTCCGGCTTCGTCCTCAGGCTCATATATTTCCCTCCTTTCATCTCTCTATCGTGTCTTTGTCTCTTTCAACTCTCGTGTTTTCTTTTATCTCCCTTTTTCTTTTCTTCTCTTCCTTCATATCATTCTTTGTTTGCCTGCACTCCTCCTCCTCCTCCTTTTCTTTTTCTCGGTCTCGGTAACTCGGCATCTCTCTCTCTCTCTCTCTCTCTCTCAACGCCTTAACCTTGCTCTCTCACACACACACACACACATATACACAGATTTATTTTACTAGTGTGTGTGTGTGTGTGTGTGTGTGTGTGTGTGTGTGTGTGTGTGTGTGTGTGTGTGTGTGTGTGTGTGTGTGTGTGTGTGTGTGTGTGTGTGTGTGTGTGTGTGTGTGTGTGTGTGTATCGTTGGGTGACTTTCAGAACGGTTTATCTTCACGCTCAGAAGTAAGAACGTAAGAGAAGGTTCATCCAGCCAGTGACACTCATCCTCTCTCCCTCACCCTCCCTTCACGTCCCCTCCCTCCCTCACCCTTCCCCCCTCTCCCTCTCCCCTCCCCACCTCCACTTGCTTATGTCGACGGCGCCCGGTTCAACTTTTTCAGTAAATCCTAACATGGCGTCCTGAGTTTGAATATGAGCGGTTTTCATGATAGAGAATAGCGGGGACAGAGAGAGCGGAAGTGGTAATGGTGATGGTGATACTGGTGGTGATAGTGTGATAGTGTTGTTTGTGGTGATGGTGGTGTTGTTGTTTGTGGTGATGGTGGTGTTGTTGTTTGTGGTGATGGTGGTGTTGTTGTTTGTGGTGATGGTGATGGTAGTGGCAGTAGTGGTGGTGGAGTTAGTTTGGTTTGTGACAGGCCGACAGCAACACAAGCGCCACACTAACACACACAAACACAAACACACTTCACTTTATTTAGTAACCCTTTCCCTTACCCATCCTCCTCCTCCTCCTCCTCCTCCTTCCCATAACAAACACACACACACACACACACACCCATCTCGCCCCACCAACCATTCCTTCCTTCCTTCCACCACCACAATAACCTCGTCCTCTTCTTATATATCACCCCCCCCCACCCCCCCCGATCTTTATGCCCAGTCGTCCCCTTATCACCTCGACCTCTTCGCTCCTCGTCCTTCTTCCCGACACCTTCCCTCTTTCCCTCACTCGCCTTTCCTCCGCAAGACACATGTGCACCACTTCGCCCATAATAGTTAAGCGATAGCCTCAATTCCCACCTTCCCTGATGCATGGGCCACCTCCTCCCTCCTTCCCTCCCTCCTTCCTCGTCGCCCCTCGCTCGCCTGCCGCCCTTCGCCCCTCTGTTCTCGCGGCAAAAATTCCGCCTTTCCGAAGTTAAGGGAGCGGCTATTTATCGGCGTGTGGCTTGTGGGAATCGAGTGAGGTGTGTGTGTGTGTGGGTGTCGATGGCGTCCAGAAAGAAAGAAGGAAAGAAAGAGGGAGGGAGAAAGAGAAACGCCCTCCTGGTATGGGGTAAGGTTTTATGCAAGTTTTTGGGTGCAGTGTACAACAACAGAAGATCGACGTGTGGCTTTAGGAACTGAATGAGGTGCATGTGTGTCAAAGGCGTCCAGAAAGAAAGAGGGAAAGAAAGAGGGAGGTAGAAAGAGAAACGCCTTGCTGGTTTGAAGGTAAAGTCTTCTGCAAGTTTTGGGGCGCAACGCACAACAAAAGGTCGACGATGTTGCTTGTGTGTAGAATGAGTCCAGAATGAGACAAAGAAAGAAGGAGAGAATGACAGAGGGAGAAAGAGAGACGCCTTGCTGGTTTCCTTTTGGGGTAAAGTCTTCCGTATATGTGGCAAGTTTTAAGGTGGAATGAAAGAAAAACGTCAGACATAACATACACAAACAGAAAAAGTATTGAAGGCGTCCAGAAAAAAAAGGAAGGAGAAAGGAAGAGACACGCCTTGCTGGTTTTGTGGTGTTGAAAGCTTTTGAGGTGGAATAAACATAAGAAAAACGACACCCACCCACAGACACATCCACACACACAGGAAGAGCAAACAGACAAGTACAGAGATGCATACTCCTCGCCTAAGCCCTCCATATTAATACACGTTATGCATTATCTATAATCGAGTCTCAGGGCGCTCAAGACTTTCGGCAAGCACGCGACTGAGACTTTCTGTTGCCGCCTTATTAAAACGACTTCACTTAACAGGCAGAAAGACTAACAACAGCGAGGAGTCGATTGAGCAAACAAGAGGGTTAAGTAGAGGAAGGGAATGAGGAGACGTAGGAGGAGGATGAAGAGGAAGAGGAGGAGGGGGAGGTGAGGGATGAGGAGAGGGTTCAGGCTAAATTTGATCCTGTTGCTTGTTTGTGTGTAAAGGTTGGGGGGTTTAAATTTAGTACAGTGAGGGCGAGGCCAAAGCACGTAGGAGGGGAAGGAAGTCATGCAAGTCAGTCTCCGCCCATTGCGCCGAGCTATCAGAATACGTCTCCAGTTCCTTTCAGCCGGTTAACGAGACTTCGGACCGTGACCACACCTTTAGCACGGCTGGTCAAGTGGTTATGGTGGGTGGTGATGATAGTGGTGGTAATGGGTTGTGGTGGTGGTAGTGGTTGAGAGTGGCGGTGGTGATGAATAATGGTGGTTGTAATGGGTTGTGGTGGTGATGATGGTGATTGTGATGGTGTTCCAGTTACATTCCCACAGTAGTTTTCATCCCCAAAAACATGTTCTCTACTAGTCTTGTTCCCTATGCACAACTTCCCCATTAGTCATATTCAAAAACATTGCCTTATGATAGCTAAAAACTTAATACGATTTGTTCCTTATTTGTTGGGACTAGGCTACTTATTTGAAAGGCTATAAGGTTAGGATACAAATCTTAAAGTGTTAGGTTATCATTTCCAGAGGTTTAGGTTACATAAGTTGGTCGGGGCTCATTAATTACCTGGAAAAGTGGTGATATAAAATTAGAAAAGGAAAACGTCTGGAGGGGAAAGCCAGGAAGGGAAGGAAAGGGTGGTGGTGGTGGTGGTGGTGGCGACAAAAGAATGATGTCGGCTACCTCGGCAAACTAAACGAAGGACAAAACAAACACTAATTTCCTCTTTAAATATGCTTAGATGATCTGTCTTCATCTAATTTTCTCTCCCCTTTTTTTTCAGCCATCTATCTATCCATCTATCTATCTATCTATCTGTCTATATATTTACCCATATGTCTATCAATCTGCCTCTGCGTTTCAAGTTCTCATTACCAAGTCGACTCAAAATTTGTTGACGGAAAAAAAGTCGAGAGTAGGAAGAAAAATAGAGAGCGAGTTTTAATCACTGCAAGGAGAGCACACACACACACACACACACACACACACACACACACACACACACACACACACACACACACACACACCTCCTCAAGACTGTCACACCGGAAAGGTAACTCACAGCAAATTAGACTAATGTTGGCTTAATGAATACTGGATTATGGGAGGGAGGGAGGTGAAGGGAGAGGGGTGGATGGGGAGGTTAAGGAAAAGGGGGAGGGAGAAAGGGGTGGGGAAGTTAAAGAAGATGAGGGAAAGGGTAAGTGAGGTGGGAAGGATAATTGAGAAGGGAAGATTTGAAGGTGAAAATAAGGTAGATGAAGAAGTATGGGGCAAAAGAGTATAATATGGGAAATGGTTGAGAAAGGGTAAAAAAGATGGAGGGGGGTGAAGGCGAGCTAAATAGAGGGATGGGTGAGGGAAGGGTAAGCGAAGTGGGAAGGGTAAGGGAGATAGGACGATTTAAAGATGAGGGAGAAAGGGAGGAGAGTAAGGAAAATAGTTAAGGAAGGGACAGAGGGGGGTTAAAGAAGGCGTCAAGGGTAAGGGAGGTAGAACAGGAGCAGAAGGAAAACGAAGAGACGCCGAGGAGAGAGAAAGTGGAGGAGAGGATGAGAGGGAGATATGAATAAAGAAAGAGCAGAGTAATGTAAGAGGAGTCCCCCATGCAGAGACTCGCAAGGACTGAGAGAGAATAGCCTACAGTATTACAATGTTAGACTCGTGCCACGCTCTTGGCCCTCTATCTCTTAAACAGCTCTATAGCTCCTCCTCGCCATGTGTACATAATCTTTAAGTAAACGACCCGACAAACGGATGCTGTACCACGCTATGTTTGAACCTTTAACCTTCTCTACATAACGATTAAAGATAACTCAACTAAATCGCTGAAAATACGCATAGAGATAAATGTAAATACAAGATCGAGAGAATAATAAAAAAAAAACTCCTATATGTTGGAGGTTGTACTACGCCCATCTTTTACCTTTCTCTTTATACATTAGAAATAAGGAGTGTAAGAGTATTGTATGAAGAAAGAAAATACAGCTTCGACCTTTCATTCTCTATAGACATACGAAATAAAGAATAAGAATATGATATTACGAGAGAAATAAACTTCAAACAAAGATTTTCACATTTCAAGTTGCAGGACGCCTTGTTTGAGCGCTTTTCTCTTCTAACACCAGAACTAAACACATTAAGGACTAAAATTAATAAATGCCAAAAAGAGAAAAAGGGACAATTCAAAATCTCAACTCTATCGTTTAATCCCGGAGCGAGCACAAGGGAGTTCAATTTCAGACCATGACGACAATATGAGAGGGAGTGAGTCAACGCTCGGGTGCTCCAGCTCCTTCAAGAGAGGAGCTTCGGGTCACCTCGAGAACTAAATTGACTCTCCCTTCCCCCAGAATCCTTGGCCTTCCTTCCTTCCTTCCTTCCTCCGCGGACCTGGGACGGTGCAGTACGAGTTTCTCTGTACCCGGGGAAGATTTATGCGGCGTAGTCTATATGTATACGTGACAGGGAGGTAAATAGGCAAACAAATAAACAAGGGAGTATGCAAATATAGTAAGTAGAGGAAAGAAATACGCCATGATATACGAAGCAATATGGGTACACGTGTTGCTCTGTAGCTTAAGATATTTAAATAAGCCCGACTATCTACATACCTGACAGTGATATAAATAGGGGAATAATGAAGCAAGGGAGTAAACACATAGCTAGATAGTGAAGAAAGGATAAAGTACACATGACTCATATAAAAAAGTGCATTTCTCTGTAGTTTAAGAGATGTATACCCAATTGTTTACATACGTGATTTGGGTGTAAATGAACTTAGCAAACATACAAACAGGGGAGAAAATACATCAATCAAGTGAATAATGCAGAAAATACATACCCGGACATAGAAAGCAAGAACAGTGGAAGTATTTATTTATTTGTACTTTAAGAAATTCATATACCCCGCCGTCGACATACGAGAGAGACAAGTAAATAAGATGGAGAACAAGCTAGAGAGAGTAATGCATAAATAAACAGGAGTGACGACAAGGAAAAATATAGAATGACTATTGGAGAAACGATGCAAGAATTTATATATTTGTACCTTAAGAAATTCATAGCTGACTGTCTACATATTACAAGAGAGGAGTGAGTAAGAAAGGTGGAGAACACGTTGGAGAGTAAGTAAGCACAGAAATATATAGAGTGGGGACAAGGGAATGATTTATAATGACATGCAGAAATAGTGAAACAGAATGACACCCAGAGAAAGGAGGATTACCGGGTAGGCGGTGGCTGAGTGGTTACCGTGCTGGGCTCACATTCACGGCGCCATGGACAACATCGGTTCGAGTCCCCACGCTACCACCCAAGATTTTTCAGTCACCGCCGAGTGGCCTAAGACTACCCACATGCTGTCCAGAAAACCACCCATCAACCCGGAGTAAAGAAGAAACCGTCCAGTGAATCAAGAATGAATTAAGGGGGGCAGCATGAGCCAAGCATAAAAAAAACAAAAAAAAAACAGAATAATAAGGAATGAAGAAGAATGACATACAAAAATAATGATGCAAAATGACACACGCGGAGAAATGGGAAGAAATAGTTCCACAGATTTTTTTTTTTTTTGTACAGTAAGGATGGAAATAGAAATACTGATACAGAGACACAGCTAAAGAAAGATAAAGAAACAGATAGAAAGCGAATGATCTCTTAAACACACACACACACACACACACACACACACACACACACACACACACACACACACACACAGTAAGATAGATATAGATAGATAGATAGACTTTACCGTGGGAGGGAAAAGAACAACAAAAAGAAGCGATAACGAAGAGAAATAACAACAAAGAAAAAAGATAACAAGTAAAAAGAATGAAAGGAGGAGGAAGAAGAGAATGAGAGGATACGAATAAAATATGAAGTAAAATGAAAAGAATAGCAAAGAAAAAACGGAAAATATGAAGTAAAGAGAGAGAGAGAGAGAGAGAGAGAGAGAGAGAGAGAGAGAGAGAGAGAGAGAGAGAGAGAGAGAGAGAGAGAGAGAGAGAGAGAGAGAGAGAGAGAGAGAGAGAGAGAGAGAGAGAGAGAGAGAGAGAGAGAGAGAGAATTAACGATTGCACTAGTACATAAAGAAACGAAAAGAAAAACATTGCAAGACTGATATTACCCCCGAGCTGCTAAGGCTTACAAATAAAAAAAAGTAATAAACAATAGAAGTAACAATGGGCGGCGGCGTGTTGCCCTTCCTCAGACGTGATCTACTGAAGCCATTCCTCTTGTTGCTATTTTTTTTATTGTTTTTATTTTCACCTTTTTTTTCCTCTCTCTCTAATTCATATGCAGGCAAGAACAGAGCCTCCACACACACACACACACACACACACACACAAACACACAAACATACACACACACAAAAAAAAACTTGGATTATCCTTTTAAACTATTAATTATACATTCTTTTTCTGGTTTTATTTTCAATTTTAATTTCTTCTTCCACCTGTGTGTGTGCGAGGGAGAGCCTGTAGCAATTTGTTTAGGCATATTTTTGTTTTGGTTCCTTTTGTTTTTGTTTCGGATAACATAACAACGCAATCTTCTCTCATGCATCTTTCACGATTAATTTTTACTCCACTTCCTCCTGTTAGTTTACTTTTTTGGGGGGATGGGGGTAAGGTGGGAGGGGAGGGTAAGTGGGAAGGGGCGGAGGAGGAGCTATATGAATCTTAATGTGCGTGTGTATGTATGTGTGTTTCTCTTCTTCCGCATTCCTCAGCATGATACATCTATCTTTTCTAACACCTTTTGCTTCTATCCACATTTCCTCTTATTTATCTCTTTTGTTATCCGCCTCGATTTTCAGCTCTTCTTCCTCTTCTGCCTCTTCTTATTTTCCTCTGATTCCTCCTTCTCGTTCATTGCAAATTGTCTCTCTTTCTCCTCCTCCTTTCGTTCCTCTTCTCCCTTCTGGCTCATACCAAATCATTCCACTTCCTTCTCCTCATTCCTCTTCCTCCTCCTCATTCTGCTTCTGTTCCTCTTATCCCTTCAGGTTCTTATCAAACCATTCCTCTTGCTCCTTCTCCTCCTCCTCCTCTTCTTGCTTTGTTTCACATCATATCTTTCTTCCTCCTCATCTCCCTAACTTTGCTCTTTTCTCTTTTCCTGCTTAATTTCAAATCATGTATCTTTCTCCTTCTCCTTCTATTCCTCTTTTTCGTTTTCCTGCTTCATTTCACTTCATCTCTCTTCCTCCTCCTCTTTTCCACTCATTTCTTCTCTAAGTTCATTTCAAATTATCTGTCTTCCTCTTTCTCCTCTTTCTGGTTCACTTTAAATCATCCCTCCTCCTCCTCCTCCTCCTCCTCCTCCTCCTCCTCCTCCTCCTCCTCCTCCCTTCTCTTCCTGGTTCATTTCATATCCTGCCTCCTTGTCTCCGCTGCTCTCAAACTTCCCTCTTCCTCATCTTCTACTTCCTTCCCCTGCTTCATTTCAAATCATCTCTTTGCTCCTCTTCTTCCACTTGCTCTTTCTCTTTCACCTCTTCCATGTTCACTTTTAATCCTGTCTTTCTCCTCCTTTTCCTTCCATTCCTCTTTTTCCTCATCCTACTTCATTTCAAATCGTCTCTCTGTTCCTCCTCATCCTCCTCTTCCTCTTCTTCCTCCTCTTCCTGGTTCATTTCAAATCCTGCCTCCTTTTCTCCGCTGCTTTCAAACTTCCCTCTTCCTCGCTCCGCCACACAAGACGCGCACGAAAAAAGGGAGAGATAATCCCACAGAACAATTATTCCAGACCCCGGCCCGCCTTTGTCTGTCGCGCCGTCCTCTAATTGAAAGTGACGAGCTTTAATACGTCTCACCAAGGCAGGGGGAAGAGGAGGGAGGGTGGGTAGGAAGGAAAGGAGGGTCGGTGGGTGGGTAGGGAGGAATGGAGGTGAGGTCAGTGCCACATATACAAGCTACCACCGCTAGGCTTCCGTATCTCTTCTCTTTCCCATCTACCGCTTTTCCTTCAGTCTCCCTCCCTCTTTCTCTCTCTCCCTTTCTCCTTTGCACTTCCACAATCTCGCTCTCTACTTCCTTTAGTCTCCCTCTCTTTCTTCCACTCCCTCCCTACCTTCCCCCTCCACCACCACTTCTGTACAGTCATCTTACTCCACTAACTCCAGTCCATCCATCTCTCTACCTACCTTCCTCTCCATATCATTCCACGCATCTCTCTCCCTTTCCTCTCCTCCACTCTATACTTTCTATCGCTTCCTCTCCCTCCCTTTTCAGCACCCCTTCCTTACCTTACTCCCAACCTCGACCACTCCACTCCACCTTCTTACTCCATGCAACAAGTCCCCTTCCCTTTCCCTGTTCCCTTCCTCCCCATCACTCCACACTCTTCCCCTCATCTCACCTTTCTTTCCCTTCCCCCATCAACCCACCCTGCAACACATCTTCCTTTACCTTACTCCCAATACTGCCAATCTACTCCCTTCCCATACTCTTCTCACCCCTCCAATACCTTTACTCCTCCCCTTCAACCCCACCTCCATTCCCCTCTATTTTCTCGTCCCCACCTACTCTTACTCCTCTTCTACCTCCTTCCCTCCTCCTATACCCCCTACACCCTCCCTCCCTAGTCCAGCTTCCCACGGCCAGGCTTCGGGCAATGGACAGCTATAAAGTGCGGCGGCAGAGATTTGGACACGGCTGCACATTAACCTGGCCCCGGAACACACCCAAGTAAGCCCGTTGGCAGCCTTATCTGTGCTCTCTGTAAAGGCTGTTGGGGCGGCCGCTGTGTGTGTTGGGAGGGAGAGGGTGGGAAGGGGGGGGGATGAGGGGTAGGAGGGGAGAGAGAGGGAGCGTGGGAAGGGGGGAAGCAGGAAAGGGGGATACCAGGAGCAGATTTAGCCTTTTTACCTGCGTTGGTTTCCATTCCTTTTGTGTGAAATGATATTTGAGTAGCTTTTTTCCCTCGTGTTATTTTTAAGTGTGTGTGGATTGGAAAAAATTGACTTGGCGTGGGTTTGTGTTTAAGTGAATGTGTGTATTTGTTCAGGGTGTAAGAAAAATACTGTGCGTCATGTTATTTTTGCTGTAATTCAGGTTCCTGCTGTTGCTTTGGGCGAATGAGTGTGTGACGCACGTACAAGCTTACCAGAACAGCTACTGAGTATGAGGCTGATCGCTGTGGCGTTTGGTGGTTTCAATAATCAGTCCTCTTGTATAGGTCATGATACGTAGGCAAGTTACAAACGTACCCAAGTTTCAAACGAACAAACACCAGTTCCAAACACTCTATGTACACTGGATAAAAGACAGCCATCGAAAACACACGGATATGAAACTTATAAACGTGTAGAGTAACTTATAAGCGCATTAACACATCCAAAAATCTACAATGATTGGTTTCTTTTTATTCTATTTCTTTTACAGCAAGGGAGGCAACTCAAGGGCAAAAGTAACAGCACAAAAAGAGGAAAAAAAAGGCCCCCTATAAGCTGCTAAAACAAAAGAAAATAGAACGAGAGGTCAGAGGTCAATTTAGGGTGAAGAGAGAGAGGTGTGTCTTGCTACAAAATTATCAGACTCGAAACCACACCAACAGATTCTAGGAGCTTGTTTTCACGATATCGCTGGATCAGGCGAAGTCACAAAAAACCTAACCAGAAACAATTATACGAGGGAGGAGAATACATCATCTGTTGAAAATATATGAAACAAAGTAGAAAGGAGCCACACAATTCACAAAGCAAAAAAATATCGAAGCGTGTCCAACACCCAACACCTGCAAGCAATAACGAGCATTCCTTCTACCCCAAAACATTTCCCCCACACAGACACACACACTGAAAAGTTGGGTCAAATTGCAAGCCAGTTTGAGCAAGACGTGTGGCCTTGTTATGAGCCGTCGCCTGTACTCGTCGCGGGGAAGCGGAGTGCCGACACGCAACACAATAGCCGCTGCCTTCCTTCCTTCCTTCCTTACCTCGCCCAGACCCCCAACTTAAAGGCGCCGGACATTCGAAGAAACCGAAACAGATGAGCATCACAGAGAATCATCCCGGGCAGAAACGGACCCAGACTTAGCGGAAATCTGACCGATGCAGCTGTCAGATATATAACTTGGAGGTGGAGATGAGGAGAGGGATGAGAGAAGCGAAGGAGGGAAGAGGTAAGAAGAGGAGTGAAAGAAAGATGGGGGAGAAGGGAAAAGGGAAGAAGAGAGAGAGAGAGAGAGAGAGAGAGAGAGAGAGAGAGAGAGAGAGAGAGAGAGAGAGAGAGAGAGAGAGAGAGAGAGAGAGAGAGAGAGAGAGAGAGAGAGAGAGAGAGAGAGAGAGAGAGAGAGAGAGAGAGAGAGAGAGAGAGAGAGAGAGAGAGAGAGAGAGAGAGAGAGAGAGAGAGAGAGAGAGAGAGAGAGAGAGAGAGAGAGAGAAGGGAAAAGGTAAGAAGGGGGTAAAGGAGAGGAAAAACTGGGAAGGACAGAGGAAGGAGAAAAGGAGAGAAGGTGAGGGAGGGAAGGAGAGAGAGGGAAGTAGAAGGAGGGTTAGAAGAGGGAGAAAGTGGAAAAAAATGGATAAACTGGGAAAGGATAAGAGGGGAAGGAAGGGGAAGGAAAAATGGGAGGGACAGAGGAAGGAGAAAATGAGAGAAGGTGAAGGAGGAAAGGCGAAAGAGGTAAATAGTAGGAGGGTTAGAAGAGTGAAAATAAGGGGGAAAAATAACCTAAAAACTTCAGGCTATTCACTAAAACTACGAAAATGCTATGAAAGAGTTAAAAGAAGGCGGCTCGCTAGTCCGAACTCAAGGGACGGGAAGCGAGGACTCAGGTGGACACACACGCACACACACTAACTCACTCCATCATCCCGGCGTCTTCTGTCTTGCCCTCACGTCTTAAGCCCAATACAAAGGAGCAAGCAGAGAGAGGGGAGGTCCTTCAGGTGGCTACTCTGGCGGGGCAGAAGGAGGAAGGAAACGAAGGAAGGGAACGAGTAAACAGTAGCGGAGGGGAAAGGTGGAGTCACTGCAGAGCCTCCATTATAGAAACCAAGCGGCAACGTCTCCTGAAGGGCAATATATACGTTGATAGACGCGTGTAAACATCAAGATAAAACTAGAAGGTCTCCACCAGAACTCTAAAAGAAAATTCGGAGGAGGACACGAGGGAAAATACACTGGACCTGTAAATTGGTTTAAGCCTCGTGCTGGAAGCCAACAGGACGGGAAGGATGTGAGGGAGGGAGTGTGTGGGAGGGAGGGAGGGAGTGTGTGGGAGGGAGAAAGGGAGTGAAGGAGGGTTGGGGGGGAGAGAGTGGAGGTGTCGGAGTGCAGCCCAACACCACCACGTCTGTTCCTGGTCTTGTTGTGTCGCAGTGTGTGTGTGTGTGTGTGTGTGTGTGTGTGTGTGTGTGTGTGTGTGTGTGTGTGTGTGTGTGTGTGCCAAAATTTTCTTACTCAGTTCAGGATTCCTAAAAATATTCAAATTCATGCCAAAACAGTGTAAAACATAAAGCAAAGTTAAGCCGGTTGAAGACAAAGGCCTGAGCGTATGTTAAAAAATGTAAACCATTTCTGCTGATGTCAAGAAAAAGTGAAATCAGTGGTAATAGAAGGAAGAGGTTGAGTAACGAGGAGGAGGATGAGGATGAGGAGGAGGAGGAGGAGCAAAAGGGAGCAGAGGCAGATTTGAAGATGAGGATGATAAAGAGGGGCGGAAGGAGGTCGGGGGGAGGAAGAAGGGAGGTAGTAGGTGGAAGGTTAGTGGGAATCTAGACCCTGCCTCCCCCTTCCTCCCCTGCCGGCGTGTGGCGTGCAGGAAGCGACGCTCTTTCGGGGAAATCACACATCAATACCCCGGACGAGCGGGTCGTAATGAGGCCTTTGACGGGGCGGGGAGAACCGGGGCGAGGAAGGCATTGACGAGGAACACGGAGGCGCTGCTATCGGCCGCTGACTCTTTTTCTCGAGACTTTAGCGGCGCGGGTCACAGTTTCCGAGACGCATTAACTTTCGCCCTAAAGGAATGTTGAGAGGACAAATTTTAGTGTATTTAATCAAACCAAGAATAGACAAGAGGAAGCAAAGGTGAGGCCGTTGCAAAGGCTATCTCTCCAACTTTCAACTGAACTGAACTGAATCAATGGAAATGGTTTGCTCTTTAATAATATGGAAGTCTTGGGTTTTTCATATTCAGATTTCAATATCATATGAGATGTCTGGAGAGAGAAAGAAGGAAAGGGGGAGAACGTCTTTGTATCACACGGCACCTTATTTGCCACCCAGACAGCATCATAATTATCTTCGCTTTTTCACCTAAACTCAACACACGTGAACGCTCTGCTCTCTCTTTGAACCATGACAAAGTGAAGAAGAAACACACTACACATCAACAAAACACCAAACCCTTCACTTTCTTTCCCCCTCCCACCACCTGGCCCACCTTCCACAATCACATCCACTACACCTCCACTTGGAAAAGGGACACATCGACCCAACATTTTTTAATCAAAGTTATACCAAAGAAGAGAGAGTGGATTAATGGAGAAGGTACAGTAGGTAGGAAGAGGAAAGCAACGTCATATATATTCCACCACCTTCCACTTAACATAGACTCCACACATATGCGAGAAACAAAGACATCCACCTACCACACTCTTTCTTCCATCACACACCTAACCTTCCGACCCTCCCTCCCTCACCTCACCCACGCACCTCACCCTCACCCATCTAAAAACGAATAACACATCCATCTAACACCTCTCCACCCATAAACATACATCCACCACAGCCATTCCACACTCATACAGCAGGTAAATCAATACGTATCAGGTGTGCTGTTGGGAGGCCAGGTAAATGTGGAACAAGAGTAATTCCCATACGATTATTCATCCGTCACAACCGACATGAGAGAAATGAAAATAGAATAAAAAAGTGACAGGGAACAAAAAATGAATGAACGCCGCGCGCACTATTGAAAAAGGAAGTAATCGGATGAGCCTTGGCGATATAATAAGTTTTTCGTTTCACTGTTATTGGTTTATATATACCGTAGTTCATGCCCGTCACTCTAGGCAAGGAAACAGCCAACCCACTGGGGGGGAGAGGGAGAGAGACACAGAGAGAACATATGTTACACTTGAAACTATGGTGTCAAGTTACTGTTAATATTACAATTCAATGTCGGGGTCTTGATGTATATATAACACTCAAGAATGATTTTATTAGTATTAGAGATATACACTGATAAACAGATAGGTAGATAAAGAGCGAGTGTTTGAGTGTGTGTGTGTGTGTGTGTGTGTGTGTGTCGCTCCCTCTCACACACACACACACACACACACACACACACACACACACACACACACACACACACACACACACACACACACACACACACAATCTGGCCCAATCCAAACACAAGAAAAGAAAGTGGTCATGTCCCCGTGAGAAAGAAAAGAAAGAGATGGAGACACAGAGCCAAAGGAAAACGGGGGGTGATTGAAAAAGGAAAACGTAACAGTGGAGAACAAAAAACGGGAGGAGAGAGCGAGTGGCTGGTGAGCAGAGTGGCGCGCGGGAGGACAGGCGGGCGGGAGGAGAGGAGAGCAAGCCGGTGGTTGAGAGAGAGAGAGAGGAAAAGGTGACGAGGCAAAGGAAAGAAGAAAGGCAAGAAGAAAAGAGAGACCGGGCCGGCGCGTGGGGGTACAGAGGATGCAATATGATGTCAGGCAAAAAATGACGCCAGAACGAGAAATGACACAGAACAGGACGACAAGGGAAGGACGAGACAATAACCAGGGAGAGATAGATAGATAGATAGAGATAGATAGATAGATAGAGAGAGAGAGAGAGAGAGAGAGAGAGAGAGAGAGAGAGAGAGAGAGAGAGAGAGAGAGAGAGAGAGAGAGAGAGAGAGAGAGAGAGAGAGAGAGAGAGAGAAGGAAAGTAAGTAAAAGAAAGAAGGAAAGAAAGAGGACATGATAAAGTGTGTGTGTGTGTGTGTGTGTGTGTGTGTGTGTGTGTGTGTGTGTGTGTGTGTGTGTGTGTGTGTGTGTGTGTATTCAATAAAGCACACTCCAAATAAACTAAACGTGACGCCATTACGAGAACCTGAAAATAAATAACAAGCGAGCAGTTTTTATTTAAGTGACCATAAAAATATATATAAAAAAAACGTACCGGACTTTATTTTTTTGTTCCTGTTTGTTTCTTTTTTTAAATGTTCAACGTCATAGTGTTTCTTGTTTTTATCTATAATTTTATTGAAAGAAGTAGTATGTCGCCTGTCTGTTCGTCTGTCTGTCTCCCTGTCCCTTCGTTTTTTTTTTTATTAATGGAAAGCAGAACGAATAAAAATCATACAATAAAAATATCAATAAGGAACAAATTATATATAAAAAAAGAGAAAGAAAAGGAGCATCGGGATAAAATATGGACGTGAAAATGAAGGAGATTAAAAAAGGCATGTAAAGAACGAAGAAAAAAGAAAAGAAAAATGAGGATTTAAAATTAAAAAGAATACCAGCGGGGAAGAAATTAGATAAAAAAAAGCAAACGAATAAATTATGAGGAGGAAAAATATCATGAGGAAAAAGGGAAGAATAATAATAATGAAAATAATGAAAAAAGAAATTAAAAGAGAAGAATATAAGAGGGGAGGAATATTATAGAAAAAAAGGAAGAAAAATGAGTGCATGGTGAAAATAATATGAGGAAAGAAAAACGCACACACACACACACACACACACACAAACACACAGATGAGCAGGCAAAGAGGAAGGAAAAACAAAAGAAGATAACACAAAGAACAGTAACAAAAACAATGAAAGAGCCTTAAGCCAACAGGTAAAAAAAAAAAAAAAACGTGGGAATGAGAATGTGTGTGTGGGTGTGGGGGGTGTGGGGGGTGACGCTGAATACTTGAAAAGGGTGACGCCAAAGAACTAAAAAAAACAAAACAAAAAACAACTCTGATCCTAATATGTTCAAAAGAAAAAAAAAAGAGGGAACAAAGAATGAATTTAAAAAGCATAACATTATGATTAATTTCCGTTTTATGGATGTCAAAACGCATAAAGGACGAAGAGGGAAAAAACCTTGAAATAAAATATAAAAAAAACACTCTGGAAACATTTGCTCAAAACATCGGTCTGTAGTGACTAGGAGAGGAAAAAAAAAGAAATAATAAAAAGAAACCTATATTACCATGCGAGGTAAGTTCAGTTCAAGTTATAAAGATATCTCAGCGAAAAAGAAACCAATAACGGGTGACATTGCTAACGGAGGTGGAAAAAAAAAAAACTGAAAAAGAAAAAGACGTGAAAAATATACTGAGAAAAGTCATACTGAATACCAACCGAAGATAAAAATGTTACGAAAAAGACAATCGGTCGTATATGATTTTTTTGACACCGCTAAAGGTTACTTGCAGGTGAAGTGAAAAGTCAGAGTGGTGGTGGTGGTGGTGGCGGCGCCGATGACATAAAATAAACACTGCGACATTTCCTCTTTTCCATTTTTTTTTTTTGTTCTCTCATAGGTGTGTGTGTGTGTGTGTGTGTGTGTGTGTGTGCGACTGCGTGTAGTAATGGTAGTAGTAATGGTAGTAGTGGTAGAAGTAGTAATGGTAGTAGTAGTAGTAGTTGTAGTAGTAGTAGTAGTAATATGAGCTGTGATCGTGACAACAGCAGTGGAGGAGAAAAAGGAGCAACCATAACAACGCCGGAGGGGAAGAAGAAGAAGAAGAAGAAGAAGGAAGAGAAGCACCGAGGTAAGTAAGTAGCCACACAAGGGGAAGCAAAACAAGACACGGGGAAGAGAGGACGCACAAAAGATACACGGAAGCCTGAAAGACGCAGCGGAGAGGAGGAGGTGATGGAGAATGGCCGAGACCACCGACAAAGGCAACCACACTCACAATGCGGGAACACGTGAAATGCGCCTCCTCCTCAGCCTCCTCATCCTCACAAGCGCACCGAGGCAAAGAGCGAGGAGGATGAAAGAAGGTGAGGAAAGAAAAATAAGAATGAGAGACTGAAGCGAAAATATGGAAGGAGAAGGAAGGCAAAGAAAGGAAAGGATGGAAGAAGGAGGAAAAGAAAATAAGAGTAAGAGAGACTGAAGCGAAAATATGGATAGAAAAGAAAGGCAAAGAAAGGAAAGGATGAAAGAAGGAGGAAAGGAAAACAAGAATAAGAGGGACAGAAGCGAAGATAAGGAAGGAGAAGGAAGGCAAAGAAAGAAAAGGATGGAAGAAGGAGGAAAGGAAAACAAGAATAAGAGAGACAGAAGCGAAGATATGGAAGGAGAAGGAAGGCAAAGAAAGGAAATGATGGGAGATAAAAAAGGAGGAAAGGCAAAAAAAAAGTAAGAAGGGACAAAATGGAAATATGAAAGGAGGAGGAAGAAGGAAAAACAAGGTAGACGGGAAAAGGAGGAGGCGAAGGAGGGAAGAAAGCGAAAGAGGGATGAATATGATAAAGGAAAATGGAGGCTGTAACAGTGAAGAGGAATAGAAGGAGGCAAGGAAGAAGAAGGAAGAAGAGGAAGAACACGTGAAATCGTCCCAACCTCCTCCACCTCCTCTTCCTCCTCCTTCTTCTTCTCCTCACAAGCGCGCCGAGGCAAAGAAGGGAAAGGATGAAAGAAGGTGAGGAAAGGAAAATCAGAGGAGGGACAGAAGGGAAAATATTTAAGGAGGTGGAAGAAGGAGGAGATAGAGAAGGTGGCGAAGCAGGGAAGTGAACGAAAGAAGGATGAATATGCTGAAAGGGGAATGAGGGATAGGAGACAAAGAAGGAGGAATGGAAGGAGGAGAAGTTAAGATAAAGGAGAGGAGGGACAGACAGTAGGAAAAGAAGATAGACAGAAAAGCAAAAAATATACAGGGATGGAAGGAAAGGAAGTAGAAAGGGATTGAAAAGCAGAAAAGGAAAGAAGAAAAAAGAAATGTAAGAAGAAAGAAATCCAGAAAGATGACAAGGAGATATGATGTGAAAGTAGTGACAAAGAGGAAGAGGAGGAAGAGAAGAAAGAGGTGAGGAAAAAGAGAGAGAGAAGGAGCTGGAGAGAAAGAAAGCGAGGTAAGGCGTAGTAGGTGTGACGCAGGTGTGTGAAGTGGAGGTGGGTGTGGCGTGGGTGTGTACGTAGTCAATGGTGAAGGTGTGACGTGAATAAGGGTGTGGCTGAGGGTGTGTATGAGCGTGGAGGTGACGCTCAGGTGTGTCTGTGTGTGCCAGCTCAGGTGTTCGATTCAAGACAGGTGTGAAAGGTGTGTGCTGTGCTGTGCTGTGTATAATAAATAATAGTGAATATAAAGCAGTGACTAAAATATAGCGTACACTGACAAGAGAACGGATGGAGTAGGAGTAAGAGAAGGAGGAGGAGGAGAAAGAAAATATGGAAGAAGTGGAACAGGGAAATTAAACAACAGGGAATAAAAAAAACTAATAAAACTGCAATATGAGGACGAGGAAGAGGATGTAGCATACAGATATAGAAAGGAGGAGGAGGAGGAAGAGAAGTGGGAGGAGGAAGAATCTAAAAACAAAAGGTAAAGAATATAATAATGAACAGATGGAGAGAAGAAAAATCGGAAACAGAAATAGAAGGGATAAACGATGGGAAAGAGCAGGAGGAAAAAGAGAGCAGAAGCAGGAGGAAGAAAGAGCGAGGAGGAGGAGGAGGAAGGGAAAAAAAAGAGGTAAACAAGATAACAATGAAGAGCAAAATAAAAGATATAAAAAAAAACTCAGTTGCAGGAATAGAAGGAATAGGGAGTGGAATAGAGTAAGAGAGGAAGGAAGAATAAAAGAACAGAAGCAGAAGAGAGAGGAGGAGTAGGAGAAAGAAGAAAACAACAGGAGCAAGAGAGAGAAAGTGAAGAAAATACCCGAAGCAAGACAGAGAAGAGAAAGAAGAAGAAAGGAACACAAGCAGGAGAAAGAAAGAAAGGAGGAAGAAGAGGAGCAGGAAAAAAAGGTATATAATAAGTAGCGAAAAAGAGGAAGAGAAGAAAAGAGCAAAAGTAAGAGAAAAAGGAGGAAGAAGAAAGGAACACAAGCAGGAGAAGGAAGGAGAGGAGGAAGAAGAGGAGCAGGAAAAAGGGAAGGAGGCTGACGAAAAAAAAGGAAATAGGTGAGTGAAAGAGGAAGAGAAGAAAAGGGCAAAAGCAAGAGAAAGAGGAAGAAGAGGAGGAGGAGGAAAAGGGACGGAGGGAGGCTGACAAAGGAGGTAATAACGCGCCCCCGGATCACAATTTTCCACTGGTATCAATATCCCTCCGCGGGTCTTGATTATCACCTAATGCATACTAATTACGTCTTGCCGGGCCCCGAGACTCATTATGACCTTAATAACCCCGCCGGATGGAACTTACTTTCTCTCCCTCGGCAAAACATTATTTGTCGACCGACTTTCTTCAATCTCAGACTCAATTATCTCTCCGCGAAAACTAAACACACCTGCTGATTGTTTCTGCACACCTGGACGAGATGAGATAACGGTAGGAAGGATGGAAGGAAGGAAGGAAGGATGGTAGGAATGAAGGAAGGAGAAAAACATCGAAGTGGAAGGCGGTTTTGTCTCTGCATACATTAACCAGACGAAGGAAGGAAGAAAGGAAGGAAGGAAGGAAGGAAGGAAGGAGGAAGGGAGGGAGGGAACGAAGGAAGGAAGGAAAAGAATAGCGAACTGGAAGGCGGTTTTCTCTCTGCACCTCTCAACCAGACGACGGAAGGAAGGAAGAAATGAAGGAAGGAAGGAAGGAAGGAGAAAAAGAGCTAGCTGAAAAGTATTCTTAATTAATATTTTGAGAGTTAAAGGGCAAAATTAAACGCCCTTGAGTGAGAGTGTGATCAAAGCGAGAAAAATAGCTGACTGAAAGGCGATTTTAATTAATGTTATGCGAGTTAAAGGATGAAAGATAAACGCCGATGAGTGAATATGTTTAAGTGAGTGTTTGCGATCCTTTTCCTTTCTCTTCCTTACCCCTCCCGACGCCCATGTCCCCCCCTCCCCGCCCCCCCTCCGTAGGCCACAGCAGACGTCTCATAACAACGAAGGAAGGGAAACAGGAGACGGAGAAGCGGGAAAGGCGGGCGACGAGGCGGAAAAAAACATCACTCCGAGTACTTCCAGGAGGAGAAAGGGGAGGAGGAGGAGGAAAAGGTGGAGGGTTTACGTGTATTTGTTATCCAGGCCGGAGTTTCCTCAGGGCGCCCAAAGTCGATAAGAGTAACTTGTGTTTCAACTTCTGGGTCTCGCAGGAAGCCAACAAGGGGTCTGCATCCGCCTCACCAACTGCCTGCTATGCCTGACCCCTCGCCCAAGTCTTCCCTGCTCTTCTCCTTCACTCCTTTTCCTCTTCCTCCTTACGTACCAATATTCCTCTGGTCAGTCCTTCATTTCCTTTCTTTTCCCCTCCTGTCACCTATCCTTGACCTTTCATCCACGTCTTTCCTGTTTTCCTTCTCCCCTCCCGTTCCGTGATTCCTTATCTCTGTCCTTCTATTCAGTCCTTCATTCACTTTCTTTTTCCCTCCTTTCTCCCTTTATTCCCTATCGATCTTTACCTTCATCACTATCTCTTTCCTCCGAACTCTTCCCTTATCTTCTTTGCGACTATCTGTCCTTCTGTCTCTTTAGTCTTCCCTCCCTTCTTTACCTCCCTCTGTCTATTCCATCATTCCCCTTCACTGTCCATCCCGGCTTTCCTCTTTCCATCTCCTTCCTTCTTCTCGTCAATACCTTACGTTAGTCTTCTATACACCTTCATCAATTCCTTCATAACCTCTTCTCTTTCTTCTTCCTTCCCTTATAGCACCTCAAACCTCTCCACAGTTTCATTCACTCTATCCCTTCCCTCCCGTTTCCAAATCCTTTCCCCCTCTCCCTCTCTCCCTCTCAACCCCTTCACAACCTCTTTTCTGCCTTCATCCATCCCTTATACCACCCCAAACCTCTCCTTTCGTCCGTTTTTCCCCTCTTCCCAACCTCTTTCTTCCCTCAGTCCCTCCACCTACCCTTTCCCAGCTTCTTCCACATCTTCTTTCCTTTAAACCAATCCATAACCTCTCCAAAACTTCCTTTCTTCAGCCTCTTGCTTTCCTTCTCCAAACCCATTCCTTCCCTCTTTTCCTTCCCTTCCTCTCTAGAACTTCTTTCCTTCAGCACCTTCCTTCCCATCTCCAACAACATTCCCCCCTCTTCTCCTTCCCTCCCTCCCTCCCTCCCCACAACTTTCTTCTTTCAACCCCTTCCTTCCCTTCTCCAACCCCATCCCTACCTCCCTCCTTCCCCCTTTCTTCCCTCCCTCCCTCCCAGCTGCCAGCCATAAACTCCCCGCCTCGACACTTCCCAGGGGCGGTCACTCTCCCTCCCTTGAACCGGCCGCCACGCGAATGTAAATCCCGAGCTAATAAAAGTGGCCGCGACTAATTCACGTTAGGCGACGCGTTTAGTGGAGTAACGATGCAGTTTATGCCGCAACTGAGCCGATAAAAGTGCCATTATAAAGCGGGAGCCGAATTTACGTACAGTGTGGCATTGGAACAAGACGGAAAGGCAGGGAGGGAGGGGGGAGGGTAGGAGGGAGGGAGGGAGGAGGAAGAGGGGTAATGAGGTGAGGTGGTAAGGTGTGTGTGTGTGTGTGTGTGTGTGTGTGTGTGTGTGTGTGTGTGTGTGTGTGTGTGTGTGTGTGTGTCAGATTGTTGGTGTTTCGTTACCTGTGGGGTGTCAGGTGCTGTGATTTTTTTTTTTTTTTTTTACTCCTGTTAACTCTAATATACGTCTTTTTTCTTTCACTCACTCACTAGATACATACACACACACACACACACACACACACACACACACACACACACACACCTAATGGTCGCAATCTATTCCCAAGTGACGTGAAAGCACTCTTACTTGCGTCCTTTTCTTCTCTGCTTCCTTGCCTTCCTTCCTTCCTTCCTTCCTTCCTTCTTTCCTTGCCCCAACCACTTTCATTCTACTTCATTATCCAGTCTGCTTGATTTACATCTACTCTTTTGTCATCATGTATTACTCCCTTCGTATCTGTACTTAAAAATGCTCAGTCGCTAAAGAAATGGAAAAAGTTGTTACAAATGCCAAAAAACAACAACACTGAAAGAAACTTATTATTTACTCCAAAGTCTCGTTAATAACAAGAACAGAAAAAGCCTTAACTAGTTACCAAAACCTTCGACAAAAAAATAAATAACCAAAAAACATCCATTACCGAGAGAGAGATGAGATGAAGACTACTGTGCGAGCGAACGAACGAAGGGGAAAGAAGACAAAAAGAAGAAACAGACCAAAGAAATAAAAGGAAAAACAGACACTAGAAGACAAAGAAGAAATAATGCAATAAGAGTGACGGGAGCGGAAAACAGGAAGTGACGTGGAGGGAAATAGGGAACAAATTGGAGAGAGAAGGAAGGGGAAATGAAGGGGATGAGGGGAGGTAGTAAACAGGGTGAGAGAGAGAGAGAGAGAGAGAGAGAGAGAGAGAGAGAGAGAGAGAGAGAGAGAGAGAGAGAGAGAGAGAGAGAGAATAATAACAGTACCTCACCGAAAACAAAGAAAGAGAAAGTAAAAATGACGAGACTGCATGGAAAAATAAAGCTAATAAGAGAGAGAGAGAGAGAGAGAGAGAGAGAGAGAGAGAGAGAGAGAGAGAGAGAGAGAGAGAGAGAGGAGAGAGAGAGACAGATGAATGTGGAGGAGGATAAAGGGAGAGGAAAGCGCTGGTGCATGCAGATATGGTGACGGCCTGGTGACAAAGGATGTGTCTTCTGAGCGTGTCCACCGATCTACTGTTCTCTCTCATCCTCCTGTTCCTTCCCGTCCCTTCCTCTTCCCTTCCTCACCTATTCTTCAGTGCCTCCCTCAACCACCCCACCCCTTCCTTCTTCTCTCCTATTCTCTCCTTTTTTTGTCTCTTCTCCACTAGGTCTTTTTGTTTCTCCTTTTCTCTCCATCTTCTTCTCTCTCTCTCTCTCTCTCTCCATTCTTTTATTAATACTTTTTTCTTTTCATATCTCTGTTTGTCATTAACTTTACCGCCACCACACACACACACACACACACACACACACACACACACACACACACGGCAATCTACATACTGAAACAGCATCACTTTATAATCCTTATGCATATCGGTATTGACTTATTTATGTTACGAGATGAAAAAAAATGACAGGTAGCTTTTTTTTATGTATTTATTTTTGCAGAGATGTCATGTATGAAGAGAGAGAGATAGATAGAGAGAGAGAGAGAGAGAGAGAGAGAGAGAGAGAGAGAGAGAGAGAGAGAGAGAGAGAGAGAGAGAGAGAGAGAGAGAGAGAGAGAGAGAGAGAGAGAGAGAGAGAGAGAGAGAGAGAGAGAGAGAGAGAGAGAGAGAGAGAGAGAGAGAGAGAGAGAGAGAGATGGATTATGTCTCGCAACTGTTGATCGATATATTAAAAAAAAGGATAGTGCGTAATTAGCTAGTGCATGTTTGGGGATCACGATATTTATTTTGCATTTTCACTAACTTTTTTTTTAGCAGAGAATAATCTTTTTTTTTCTGGGGGTGGGGGTGGGGTGGGGGGGGGACGATTAATTGGCAGCTAAACTTAAGAAGATTCGCATGCATATATAAAACTCTAAATGACTCTCTCTCTCTCTCTCTCTCTCGCAATTAACGTCTATACAGTGATGGATCGCGGGTCGGCTTGCTGCGCCTCGACCAAGAAAAGTGTGTCGCCAATTATTCAACGTCAAAAACTTGGAACGTCTCTGCGGATCACTTCACTTCCTCTCCTCTCTCTCTTTTTGTGTGTGTGTCACGGCTTGAAAAAAAACACTTCGGAACTTTCTCTATGTTTCATGAGGGTGCAGGAGTGTAAGAACTTTTTATTTTTATTTTTTCGATGTATATTTTTTTCAAGGTTCTAACAGTGATTTATGTTTTTTTTCTCTCTCGTTTACATTCATTAATTTACTGTATCGTTTTCTATGTTAATGTGAGTGAGTGCGTGAGTGAGTGAGTGCGTGCGTGAGGGAGTGAGTGAGTGAGTGAGTAGCCAAAAGTACGCAAAAACGCTCTCAGTAATCAATTCAAGAGACCAGATTTTTGCGAGGGTTGTATACAGTCAGTGAGTCAGTTAGGTAATCAGTCAATCTGCCAAGCACTCACTCGATTAGTCAGTTCATCAGCCAGTCTGTCAGTCATTCAGTCATTTAATCAGTCAGTCACTCAGTCGATCGTTCAGTTTGTCAGCAGTCCGTCAGTCACTCAGCCACTAGTTAGCAGTCCGTCAGTCATTCAGTCAGTCAGTCAGTCAGTATGTCGCTAGGTTGATCAGTCAGTTAGTCAGCAGTCCGTCAGTCATTCAGTCAGTCAGTCAATTAGTCACTCGGTCAATCATTCAGTTCGTCAGCCACTCCGTCAGCCACTCATTCAGTCTCAAGCAAGCAGGGTCATGCGAAGAGAGAGTGTC
The DNA here is from genome assembly GCF_024679095.1 of Eriocheir sinensis. Lineage (NCBI taxonomy): Eukaryota > Metazoa > Arthropoda > Malacostraca > Decapoda > Varunidae > Eriocheir > Eriocheir sinensis. Next base: position 18,135,521 of record NC_066522.1, read on the forward strand.
CGTGAAGTTCCCAACACTGCAGGAATCATCAAAAGCATTTAATTCCATCACTTAGGGTTTGAAGGGGAATGCAATGCCAAAGCCTTTACTTGCAGCCCTCAACGGTAGTGTGATCGCCATCATTAATTACAGAACGAGAGGCGGCAAACAAACCCTTTGAGACCCTGCTTTCAAGACCGCTCCTTCCCCCTCCTCCTTCTCCTCCTCTTCCTCGAACTCCAAGCGGCTAATTCCTCGAGGATGTATCGGGTAACAAAGAACAAACAGAATCACTCGACACAGGAAGATGAAGGAAGGAAGGAGGGGAGAGAAGAAGTGGAGAGAGGGAGTAGTTTGGGCCAATCACAGAGGCGGTGAGACGAGTATAGAAAACAAGTTCCAGACAAGTATACAGGGAGCGGCGGAGGAGAGGAGAGAATGGAAGAGGGAATGAAGTTGGACGACGAGGATGAGAATGCGTAGGAGGAGGAAGACGAGGATAAAGGGAAAGAGGAGGAGGGAGAAAAGGAGGAGACGGAGGAGGAGATGTATGGTGAAGAAGAGGTGGAGAAGGAGAAAAAGGAGGAGCAGGAGATGTATGATAAAGAGGAGGTGGAAAAGGAAGAGGAGTAGGAGATGAAGAAACTACAAGAAGAAACAGGAACAGAAAGACAAATACGACGAAGAAGATGGGAAAAAGGATAAAACAGAAGAGAAAGAAGATGAAGGAAGCGAAACCGGAAAAAGAAATATACCGAAACCACACAGAGAATGTAATAGAACGCAAATAAGAAAACCAACGAGAGAGAAACACACACAGAGAAAGAAAGGAACCAAGAGAAAGGAAAACGAGACAGCCAGAGAGGGAGAGAGAGAGGAGAAGAGAAGGAAGAGGAACCCATGGAAGGAAGGGAGACAGAATTCCAGTGAGAGTCAAGACAAGTCGATGAGGAACGGCCGGGGAAGGGCGAGCAGGTGGAGATTATGTACACTGGCGGCGGGAAGATGGACGTGGACTTCAAATTGGATGGATGCGCCGAGGGTGTCGTGGCGCCTTGGAAAAAAAAAATAGAAAGGGAGGTGGAGGCGAGGACACACGGACGTCATGAAGGAGGAGGAGGAAGGGAAGGGATGACTGAGGAATGGGAAGTGAAGGAAAGGATGGAGGAAAAGGGAGTGAAGGGAGAGAGATAAGAAGAGGAAATGAGGAAAAGAGATGGTAGTGAAAGGGAAAAGATAGAGACCGAGACCGAGAGCGAGAGCGAGAGAGAGAGAGAGAGAGAGAGAGAGAGAGAGAGAGAGAGAGAGAGAGAGAGAGAGAGAGAGAGAGAGAGAGAGAGAGAGAGAGAGAGAGAGAGAGAGAGAGAGAGAGAGAGAGAGAGAGAGAGAGAGAGAGAGAGAGAGAGAGAGAGAGAGAGAAAATACAGAGAAAGTTTGTGCTCGGTTTTTGTTGATATGTACTCCAGCAACACACACACACACACACACACACACACACACACACACACACACACACACCTGGAGAACACACAGACGTACACCATCATCCCTTTATTGGCCGAGAAAAAGGAGTCTTTCATGTCTTATGGAGTGGAACAATCGGGTGAAGTGATACCCTGTCGAGGAGAGAGGGAGAGAGAGAGGAAGGGAGAGGGAGGAGTATATACCGAGGGAGAGGGTGAGGGAGATAAAAAAGTAATGGGAGCTCGTAAAGAGAGGACGAGCGATATTGTATATAGAAAAAAACAAAGAGAGGGCGATAGTGGGTCAGCCCATAATGTTCCCATCCATTGACGGGATAATGATCGAGGGTTAGAACACTATTATTAGGTCCCGCGCGTGGGCTGCGTAAGGCGAGAGGGAAGGAAGGAAAAGGGGAAGATGGAAGGATGAAAGGAAAAGAGAAGGAAAAAAGGGAAAGAAGAAAGGAAGGAATGGAGATTGGAGGGAATGCAGCGAATGAATGATTGCTTAAGGAAGGAAGAAAGGAAGGAAAAAACAATGGAGTGGATGATTTAATAAAGGAAGGAAGGAAGGAAGGAAGGAAGGAAAAATAAAGAATGGAGGAGTAAATGAATAATAGAATGAATAATGAATAACGAATAAAGGAAGATAGGAACGAGGGAAGATCGGAAGGAAGGAAGGTATAGTGAAAAAAAGGATATTAAGAAAGGAAGGAAAGAAGGAAAGGGAAATGAGGATGGGATTGAAGAAGAAAGGGAACGAAGGAAAGTGGGGATGGGGAGTGGGCAGAACACAAACCTATCCCATCCAACACAATTATCACCAACACAATCAAAAACAAACACAACACTTTCCTTAATAACACTCCACCTACTAACTCCCCACCCCATCCCCGCCCTCAGCCCACACACCCTTTAACCCCCCCTCTCCCTACACACGCACACACACAATTTTCACCACTAAAACCAAACAAAAGAACCTCCTTAACGAAGCTTCACACGGACCCACGAACTCGACCACACAATCTCCAGCACTACAATACAATTCACACACACACACACACACACACACACACACACACTCCAAACGTACACAAACCATTTCCTTCAAACTCTTTATAACAATCCCTTCCCTTCTTCCCTCCTCTTCTTCTTCCGGCGCCCCCAACAAGCGGGAATTTTGGGAAGCTCCTTAAGTGCGCTGATAATTAGAAGTAAACGCGATTACAGTCAGAGCCCCGCGCCTTGATTAACAGATAATAACCAGAGCGAAGGGCGCGTTAGTTAAGAAGATTGCGGGGGAATTGAGGTTAAGCATTACCCCGTTTTAGGGCGGAAGGGTAAAAATAAAGTGGCGCCGAGTAATTAGGTGTGGGAGGGCGAGGCGAGGCGAGGCGAGGCGAGGGCAGGTATTGATTAGCAAGGTGCAGGTAATCCGAGGAGATGGATGGACTTGCCTTATCAGAGGGGAACCAGGTGAGCCTAGACACAGGTGGAGGTCGAGGGTCTACTCTACTGGGTGAGGATGAGGGGGAAATAATTAAGTGCATAGTCCGTGTGTGTTTGTGTGTGTGTGTGTTTGTGTGTGTGACGGAGGAGGAAAAGGAAAGAACAACTAGGAAAAGAATGATACGAAAGAAAGAGAGTAGGGAGAGAGAGAGAGAGAGAGAGAGAGAGAGAGAGAGAGAGAGAGAGAGAGAGAGAGAGAGAGAGAGAGAGAGAGAGAGAGAGAGAGAGAGAGAGAGATGAAGAACTGCATGAATGGAATTAAAGAGTCATACAGGTGAAGCCAAGGGAGATAAGTATAGAATGCACACAGTTCGTTTGTTTGTGTGTGTGACGGAGGAGATAAAGGAAAGAACAACTAGGAAAAGGAGGAAAGAGACGAAGGGAAGGATGATGGAAGAGAGAAGTAGAGGATATGAAAGGAAGAGAGAAGTACAGGATATGAAAGGAAGAGAGAAGTACAGGATATGAAAGGAAGAGAGAAGTAGAGGATATGAAAGGAAGAGAGAAGTAGAGGATATGAAAGGAAGAGAGAAGTAGAGGATATGAAAGGAAGAGAGTAGGGAGAGAAGAGAGAGAGAGAGAGAGAGAGAGAGAGAGAGAGAGAGAGAGAGAGAGAGAGAGAGAGAGAGAGAGAGAGAGAGAGAGAGAGAGAGAGAGAGAGAGAGAGAGAGAGAGAGAGAGAGAGAGAGAGAGAGAGAGAGAGAGAGAGAGAGAGAGAGAAGAGGAAAACAACTAAACCGTCCTTCAATAAGTGACTGTCAGCGAGTTTCAGTTCATAACGCAAACACACACACAGACGAAAACGCACATACACACACACAGACGGAAACACACATACACACACACACAGACGGAAACACACACACACAGAGCCGGAGAGACGAACGAACGAGCGGACAAACGGACAGACGAACGGACGGGCGGACGGAAGGTGGAAAGACGCTTGTTATTGGCAGGCCCTGACGAGGAGTGATGCCTCAAAGTGTCTACCGAGGACGGCGCTTCCTTTGTACTCATCACGGCAGACAGGCGAAGAGGAGGAGGAGGAGGAGTAGAAGGAGGAGGAGGAGGAGGAGGAGGAGGAGAGCCACACAGCCGTTCAGCTCCGTTCTCTGCCGCTGCTTCTGCGTATGCTTCTCCTGCAGCTGACGTGAACGCAAAGCTAAATTTCCTTCCTTCATTACCCTCCCTCCTTCCTCCTCCCTCTTTCTCTCCCCCCCATTTCCTTCCCTTTACCCTCTCTCCTTCCTTCTATCTCCACCTTCCTCCTTCCTCCTTCTCTCCCCCTTTCTTCCCTTTTCTCTACCCCATTCCTCCCTCCCTCTTTCTCTCCTTCTTCCTCCCTCTTTCTCTCCCTGATTTTACCCTTCTTTCTTCCCTCCTCTACCCAACTCCCTCCCTTACCCTCTCTCTCCCTTCTTCTAAACCTCTCTTCCTCTTTCCTCCTTCCCACTATACCTCCCTTTCCTCCTCCCTTCTCTCCTACTTCCTCCCTACTTCTATACCCCTCCTTCTTCCCTCCAGCTGGGTCGTCGCACCTCCCGAGACAGGCCTCAGATGAAAGTCTTGCTCACGGCGAATTTAATCACCAGGAACATGGACCCAACACTCGCACAAAAAAGATGGGGAAGGAGGAGGAGAAGGGGGAGCTGTGGAGGTGAGAGGAGGGAGGAGCGGGGGGTCAAGTTTACCTTTAAGAAGAAAGCGAAAGTGGGGAAAGGAAAGGTGCGGAAGCAGGAGTGGAGGAGGTCTCACCTGTATAAGAAAGAATTAGGTCCTGAGAGGATGTCCGGGTAATGATTTGTGGTAGGTAGTGTTGGGTTGCATTGTTTGTGTTGCTTGTGTTGTTTGTATGTGGCCAGAGATTTTTTTGTGTTGAGGAAATGCTGAACGTACCTAGAGTTAGAAATACGATAGATGGATAGATAGATACACCTCTCTTTTGGGCGCTCATTACTTTTGTTCTTTTGGGAGCAGCGATTAGCGGGCTTTTTTAATACCTTTTTTTGTTGCCTATGAGCTGTTCTTTAGCTGTAAAAAAAATATATAAAAAAAGATAGCTGGATAGATAGATACAATAAATATAGTGATGGAATGGAGAGTGACTATGGAAGAGTTGAAAAGAAGGGAAAAGAAGAGAAGGGAAGTAGAAGTAAGACAGAGAAAAGAAGACTGAAAAGAAAAGGGAAAGAACAACTACGAAAAAGAGGAAGGAGACGAAGGGAGGGAGGAGGGAAGAGAGAAGAGAAGGATATGAAAGGGAGAGTGGGGAGGATAAAGAACACACACACACACACACACACACACACATCCGCCCCCCCCACACACACAACCCCTCCCTTACCCCCAACCCCCCCATCCACATCCCCCCCACGAACGTAGCCTTGGATGGAAATAAAGACATAGCAAAGCCGCAATAAGAGGCATTAGGGGCATAAATTCGCCTCTAAGACTATGATTTATAACTTGGGCTATATTACAGATTAAACTTTAGGAGCCTGGAAGGTGGGATAGGGTATTAGTGGTTACGGCGGCGATGGTGGCGATGGTTATGGTTATAGAGGTGGTGATGGGTGGGGGGGAGGGGGGGCAGAGGAAGAAGGAAAGGGAGAAGGAGGGAAGCGAGGGAGGGGGTGTTAGAAGAGGGAAGAGGAAAGGTGGTGGTGATGGGAGAGGCCAGGGCAGAGGATGAAGGAAAGGGAGAAGGAGGAAAGCGAAGAGAGGGAAGGGGATGGTTGGGGACGAAAAACTAGGAAAGGGAGGAAGAGAGAAGCGAAGGAGAGTGATGGGAGGGGCTAGAAGAACTTAGAAAGAGTGGAGTAGGGAAGTGAAGGGAGTGAAGACGTAAGAGATAAGGGAAGAAGAGAGGTGATGGTGATGGGGATGGCGAGGGAAGAGGAACTAAGAAATGGAGGAGAGAAGTGAAGGGAAGGAGGACGGAAGGGGTAAGAAAAGAAGAGAGTTGGTGGGGATGGTGGTGAGGATCGTCATGGTGGTTGGTGGTGTTGATTGTGAAAGTTCAGGTGGTGGTGGAGATTGTACTAAGAGTGAAAACAGTGACATCAATCCACGGGTAGAGTCAATCAAATATCTTAATACTGAAATCAACGCCAATCTACATTTATTTTTCTGGTCTAACAATTTAAAACTTTCTATATTCTTTTTTTTCGTTCTCAAAGGTCAGTCTTAATGTAGCCGAGTCAAGACCTTTCCGAACTTTGAAGCCGTGTCGAAGAGCAAAACTTTTACCTGAGGAACGGAGTGCAGGGAACAGGGGGCAGGTAAGGGAGGACACAGGTATAACGGGTGGCTGCGTGACACTTTAGGATGAAGGTAAGGGCAAGGTGAGGAGTCGCCTTTCAGTAGAGATAAAAGGGTGTGTTAAAGGGGAAGAGGGAGAAGCAAGGTAAGGCAAGAAAGAAAATAGGTAAGGAAAGGGAGGGGGGTTTAAAGGGGCAATAGAAGAAGCAAGGTAAGGCAAGTAAGAAAGGAAATAGGTAACGAAAGGGAAAGGTAAGACAGGTAAGGCAGAAAATAGGTAACGAAATGGGCGTGCCAGGTCATTAAGGGTGAGAGGAGAAGCGAAGAAAGAGGAGAGTCATCCATACCACCATCCCCTTCAGACGCTTTAAAACTAGGTGAAGGGAGAGGGAGATGAAGGACCAGGAGGCACTTAAAGCAGAAGACAAGAATCCTTTGCCTTCCCACGTAGAGAAAAAATACTCATGTGGAAGGGGAAGTAAGAGAAAAAAGGAAGGTAGGTACGTAGGTTGGGATGAAGAGGGGGATGAAGGGCAAGGGAAAGGAGCGCACCAGTCCTTCAGGGGAGCCAAAACAACAACACCTACACTCCAGGAGAAACAGAAGGAACCAGTCGGGCTAAAAACGTTTCGCTCCTGTCCACAATCTCGCCCTTTGATCCCACCTCAACTCAAAAGCCCGCCAAGCCAGCCAGCAGCCCGCCACCCCGCCACCCCGTCTCACTCTTTCCCTTGCTCCCTCCCTCCCCGCACTGGCCTATACATACAGTCCCGACCCCCTCAGCCGTCCAACCAGGCAAACACAACACCCACTTCCAAAAGCACCAACAAACAACGCCTTGCCCCTCTTCTCCCTCTCTCGTCCTCCTCTTCCCCTCCTCTTCCTCCTCCTCACACGCGCAATTTATTCTAGCGAAGAGCGAGGGAAGGAAAGCGGCGGTTGTGTGGGCCGTTCAAGCTCCTCGGAAACACGGTAACCAGACCTTTTTATCACGCCCGCGATCGTGACACGTCAGGAGAGGTTTAGGGGCGTAAGACGACCTTTGTGCCGCTGCCGCCGAGGGGTGAGCGAGCGAGAGGAAGGGAGGAAGAGTGAGAGGGGGAGGAAGAGTGAAAGGAGGGGGAGGGGGGGGAGTTTGGAAGGCTGCAGGCACAGGCTTAAGCAACCTATTTTTCTGCCTTCTTTCCTTTCTCCCTAACGCTTTCCCACCCATTTTCCTCACTCTCTCCCTCTCTCTCTCTCACCTGTTTTCCTTCCACCTGTTATCTAATCGGAGGTAAAGTGTTTTCTCTCTCAACTTAGTTTTGGGGGTACCTAAAACATCTAGAAAGAAAACCTTAATTCAACACTCGGTTTTCCTCCTTTTGGCATCCACAAAGAAACCTGTCAACTCACCCTACGTTTTCTATGCTGTTCCATCTTGAGGTTATCTACGAATATCTACTTAGAGGTGACTGGCAATCTATCGCCCCTCCCAACCCCACTTATTTCCCCTCATCCCCGGCGCTTCCCTCCCCAAACACCTGGTGGCGAGGATGCGAGTCTTTCAAGGAGGAAGATTTCATTAGGACCCGCTGAAAGGTTGGCTGGCGTGCCCGGCATGTTTGGGAGGCGAACCTAAGAAAGCGATTAGGTGAATGGTGAATGTATCCTTTTCAAATATCACGACGTATTACTTCATTTGTACAGTGATTGGAAGCGTGTGTGGATGTGTGAGTGTGTGTGTGTGTGTGTGTGATTGGAAGTTTGTGTATGTATGTGTGTGTAGGTGTGTGAAGGTATGTGTATTCGCTATGTCTACCTATCTATCCATCTATCTACCTCATCTCTGACCTCTTTTCCGTTTTCCTGTTGTTTTTTTCATTCACATCTTCCTCTTCTTCTTTTACCTCAATCTTCTTCCTCCTTCCCCTAAAAAGTCCTACTGACACACACACACACGGGCCGAGGCATCATTAGAAGGCATTGTTTTGTTTCCTTCAGAATTACCTGCCACGTTTTTTGTCTGTTTTGTGTTTACCTGTGTGACACCTGAAAATGTACATGGAGTTAGGGAAGCAGCTTTAAAGGAGAGAGAGAAAGAATGAGAGAGAGAGAGAGAGAGAGAGAGAGAGAGAGAGAGAGAGAGAGAGAGAGAGAGAGAGAGAGAGAGAGAGAGAGAGAGAGAGAGAGAGAGAGATAGAGAGAGAGAGAGAGAGAGAGAGAGAGAGAGAGAGAGAGAGAGAGAGAGAGAGAGAGAGAGAGAGAGAGAGAGAGAGAGAGAGAGAGAGAGAGAGAGAGAGAGAGAGAGAGAGAGAGAGTTTCAGCGCTTCAGACTTTCAAGATCGGTGTGAGAAAACCGTCAAAAACATCTCCCTTCGCAGCATGAAGTCTTAATTGAAATTCCTAATTAGCTTTATCGGGGACTACATGAGGAGGAGGGGAGAGGGAGGGGGATAGGGGAGGGAGGAAGGTGAAGAGGAGCGGATCCTGAGTGGGAAGAAACAAATGAGGAGGAAGAAGAAAGAGGGGAGGGAGAGGTAAATAAAAAAGGGAAGTGTGAGGAAAAGACTGAGTGAAGACCGACAGTGGTGGAAAAATACGAGAGAAAAAGGGAAAGTAAAAGCAGGGAAAGGAGGAAAGGATACATAGATGGATAGATAGATGAATAGAGAGAGAGGGTTAGGGATAGATAAAGTGCGGTGACGAGTTTTAAGTATGGATGAAGAATGGAAAAAAGTGTATGAGAGAGAGAGAGAGAGAGAGAGAGAGAGAGAGAGAGAGAGAGAGAGAGAGAGAGAGAGAGAGAGAGAGAGAGAGAGAGAGAGAGAGAGAGAGAGAGAGAGAGAGAGAGAGAGAGAGAGAGAGAGCGTGTGTGTGTGTGTGTGTGTGTGTCCAGTATCCAGAAAGCAAAACAACCGGACAAAGAGTTGAAGAGAGAAAAGAAGATAAAAAGTTAAAAAGATAAAAAGAGAAAAATAAAGTCTGAGAAAGGAAGGAACGAACAACTCCCACGAAGATGGAGAATGTGTGTGTGTGTGTGTGTGTGTGTGTGTGTGTGTGTGTGTGTGTGTGTGTGTGTGTGTTAAACATTTTCTACCTATCAACCCAACCTTCTCGAGGCGGAAAAACACACTAATAGACAGATCAAAACAAAATCCAAACTCACATAATACTAAACCACTTCAAATTAAGTTTATATTTCACTCCTAATGCTTCCAGGAGGGTTAAGTTACCATGTAGAATAATGTGACGATAAAATAAGAAGCAAGGTGTAAAGAGGAGAGAGGTGGTGGAGGAAGAGGAGGAGGAGGAGGAAGACGAGAAAGTGGAGAGGAGATGGTGGTGGAGGTGCTGTCGGTGGTGGAGGTAAAGGGGTGAGAGCAGCATGTGAAGTAGAGGCGGAGGTAAAAGCCTGTGAAGGGGAGGAGGAGGAGGAGGAGGAGGAGGAGGAGGAGGAGGAAAAGGACGAGCTAAAGGAGGATGAAGAGGACGAGAAAAAAATGAAGAAGAAAAGAAAGGGGAAGAAAATGTAGAAAGAAATGAAGCCAGCAGAACGGATAAAAAAAGTAGTAGTAGTAGTAGTAGTAGTAGTAGTAGTAGTAGTAGTAGCCACCAGCATCAAAACAAGCAAAATACCAGAAGCAGCAGAAGCAATAAAAGCAGTCGTAGTAGTAGTAGTAGTAGTAGTAGCTGTACCAGTGGCAGCAGAAACACGTATTATTCAGGTCGCGTGCGGTGGGAAAATAGGATAGGGTGGACGAAGAAGAAGAGAAGTGGCAGCGGCGGAAGCTAATAGGAACAGCAGTAGCAGTAGCAGCAGAAGTTGTAGCAGTAGGAGTAGCAGCAGGTGGTGTAGGCGTCTTCAGATAACGAGCAGTGTGGACCTAACCCGCCTTGACGACTAGCAAACAATGGACCAGAGCCTTCAGTGACACTATATTCCCCCCGCTAGAAAGAGACCGAGACCGAGACTGAGACCGAGACTGAGACCGAGACCGAAACAGAGAGCGAAAGTGAGAGAACAGTTCAAAAATAAAATGAGGCTGCAGGAAGGAAAAGAAAAACACGAGAAAGAATAAATGGAAAGAAAGGAGGGAGCAAAGGAAAGGAGGAAAGAGAGGGAGGAAGAGAGGCAACCAGTCAGCAAGTCAGTAACAGGAGGATGACAGCAACAGCGACAGCAGAGAGGTAAGAGGAGTAATAGTCAAGGAGGAGAAGCAGGAGGAGAAAGAGCAGGAGGAGGAGGAGGAGGTGCAGGACGAGGAGGTGAAGAATAGGTTATATGAGAGGATGGAGAGAGAGAGGGATGGAGGGAAGGAAGGAGGGTGGAGGAGAACGCAGAGAGAAATGGAGAGACGATGGGAGAGAGGAAAGGTTTTAAAGGGGAAGGGAAGGAAGGGGAAGTGGATTTTTAAGAACGAGGTGAGGAAGGGAGAACATGGCAAGAAGGGGAGGAGGAGGAGGAGAGGAAGGGAGAGAATGGCTGGCGATGGACGAAGGACAAAGGAGAAGAGGGATAGAGAAGAGAAAAGAGAGATCAGAGTACAGGAGAGGAGAGGGAAAGAGGAGAGTAAAGATTAAATGATGGAGGAAGGTGAGGAAGTAAGGGAGGAGAGAAAGATAGACAGATAGATATATAGATAGATAAATAGAGATAGAGTAAGAGCGAGAGCGAGAGAGAGAGAGAGAGAGAGAGAGAGAGAGAGAGAGAGAGAGAGAGAGAGAGAGAGAGAGACCCTTTTAGCATGGGGGCGGAAGCAAGCAATAAAGTAGCCGGGCTCGGTGAATTATTTAGTTCAGCTTCAACTAAAACGACCGACCACCACCACCACCACCACCACCAGGGATGTTGAGTTTTCTTTGCCTTCTCCTTTTTTCTTTCTTTTTAATTTTTTTGTCGTATTTTTCCTCTTTCCCTCCTTTTTCTCCTTCTCTTCCTTCTCCTTCTCCTCCTTTTGCCTTAACTTTTACCTCCTATTTTCTTTATATTTCTTTTTTTCCTTTTCATCATATTTTTTTTCTTTATATGCCTCCTCCTCCTCCTCCTCCTCCTCCTCCTCCTCCTCCTTCTTCTTCTCTATGTATCTCCATCACATTGCCCTCCTTTATGCATTCAATTTAATTATAACTTTCCCCACATATTCTCTAATTCTATCTAAGTGTACCTATCTATCCGTTTGTCTGTCTTATCCTACCCCCCCCCCACACCTCTCTCTCTCTCTCTCTCTCTCTCTCTCTCACAGACGAAAAGAAGATGGAAAAAAAAGGTGATAATTAGAAGGCCGGAGATGAAACGTCACAAGGCTTGAGGCTGAAGAGGAGAGGGATGCTGAGAGGGCCGAGAGAGGGGGACAATTTAGGGCCGAGGACTGGAGGAGAGAGAGAGAGAGGAGGTCGAGGAGGAGGAGGCGGTGGCTGTGAGGGGTGAAGGGGGTGACATGGAGCTCATTTTCCTGGCTTTAATTTTATGGCATGAGTAAGGTGTTATGAGTAGAAGGTCTTGGGAGCCTCGGGAAAAGAAGAAAAATAATGGGTAGGTGGAGAGGTCGGTGAAAAGATGATGGGGAAGGGGAAGGAGGGTGAATGGGGAGGAGTAGAGGTGGAGTGTAATGTGTGTGCGTGTGTATATGTGTGTTATAGTGTTGTTGTTGTTGTTGTTGTTGTTGTTGTTGTTGTACCCTCCTACTCCGTTATGACAGCATTCCTTAACGTTATTTATGGGGTAATTTTGCATTGTATATGTGTGTAAGTCTGTGTGTGTGTGTGTGTGTGTGTGTGTGTGAGTGCGCGCGCGTGAGGCTCGTATCATTTCCTCTCCCCGCGCCTCGCCTGCATCCTTCCAAAGTGTCCACTGCGCCCTTATCGTCCCTCGCAGTCGCTGTTTTCTTATTTAGTCAGTCGGGCTCCCGCGGCCTCCTCCACCACCACCACCTTTATCCCCTGTACCTCCTCCTCCTCCTCCTCCTCCTCCTCCACTGCTGCCTTTTTCGTGTTATTTTTCCTGCTCGTTTTCCACCTACTCTTATTTTTTACTCCTCATTCTCATAATTTTCCTCCTTCCCGTCCTCCTCCTTTTCCTCCCTTTCTTCTTTAGCTTTTCCTCCTTTCTTTTACTTTTTCTCTCCTGTTCCTTCGTTCTACTCCTCTTCCTACCTTTTCATCTTCCTTTTACATTTTTTTCTTGTTCTCATTCCTATCCTACTCTTTCATGGACCTCACCTCTTTCTTAGTTTTCTACGTCACAACCCACGACTATATTATAAACCCCTCGCTACCCTAACTCTGCCTACCCCGGTCACTACTCAACAGGCAGCTCAGTCTCTCTTATCTCCGACCTTCACTTCACATTACCTCAACACTGCCAAGACCCTGAAAACAAAACAGCCGCATATCATCCACGCCTCTCTTTCTCCCTCCTCAGCGTCACTAACAGGCTACATAACCAACCCCTTCCACGCCACCCTCTCTGTCTGGTAAAAAGATCCCCCACGACACATACACACACCTCGTCCCCTCTCGTCACTAATTCTCGCAGCCTAAGGAAATCACAACTCCAGCATCACTACCACCATAACAGTACAACCCCATCTCTTTTTTTTAAACTCTTCTAGCAAATAAAGTCACCATCACACTACAACCATTCCACTTTCCCTTCTTCCCTTTACTACCCATGCTCACTGAAGATCATAACAGCCACACCTTTCTCTTCTCAGCATCCAGCATCACCACCAGCATCCCTTCCCATCTCCCTTGGCAGATAACTACCACACCACACACTTCCCTTCTCCCTTAAGCCCACATTCCCAACAGCCACACTAAAAGCACACCACAGCCACACTTCCTTCCTTCCAGCATCACCCCCTCACCACCATCCCTTTCTATCTCCCCTGGCGGATAAATTCAGCGCAACACATCTCTCCCTTCTCCCTCAAGCCCTTATTCCCAACAGCCACACCACAACCAAACCAAAGCCACACCTCTTTCCTCTCAGTATCACCACCTCACCACCATCCCTTTCAGCCTCCTTTGACATATAAATGCACCGCACCACATCCTTCCATTCAACCTTAAGCCAACGTTCCACACATTCACACAACAACCACACCACAGCCACAGCTCGAACGTGACGAGTTGAACGTTTCCTCGCCGGGACAATCATATCTCGCCCGGCCACACAATAGCCGGCGATAAGCAGGTCAATACGATGAGGAATGTCGCGCCTGACACTCCCTGACCCATGGAGGCGGCGGCGGCGGCGGCGGAGGGGACGTGAGATCCATAACCTTATTTCTTTCATTTCAAAACTCAGGAGTGATTTTTGGTCCGTGTTTTTTTTTTTCTAGGAGTGTTGTTGTTTTTTGTCGAAGTAATCTTTTTTTTCTTCTTTATATTTTTTTCCTGGGAGTGAACTGTTTTATTTTGTTTTTCTTTTAAATTTGTTGGAATAACCTGGGTTTTTTTTTCGTTATTTCGGAGTGGACTGATTTTGTTTTTCCTTTTAAATTTGATGAAGTAGCCTGGGATTTTTTTCGTTATTTCTAGGAGTGAACTGCTTATTTTGTTTTTCTTTTTAAATTTGTTGGAGTAACCTGTTTTATTTATTTTTTTCGTTATTTCTAGGAGTGAACTGTATATTTTGTTTTCCTTTTTAAATTTGTTGGAGTAACCTGTTTTATTTATTTTTTTCGTTATTTTTAGGAGTAAGCTGTATATTTTGTTTTCTTTTGTTTTAATTTGTCGGAGTAACCTTTTTTTACGTATTTTGGGGGAGCATATTCAGGAGGGACAAGTCATGATCATCTCGTGGCCTATGTATGTTGAAGAGATTTGGCATCGTGTCCCTTTATAACGAGGAACGTAATCATTGCACGTCCATCCATACCAAAAAAGTCACCGTACTTCGTCTCTCTACCCCGAAGTAAGTCATCGTGTGGGTGGAGTCCTGCCGCCCTGTCGTGCCGCCCAGCCATTACCAGCACATGTTCCGCTAATGCGTCCCCTTCCTCCCCCTCGGCGGACCCTTCAACCCCCATTCCTCCCCTGCCACTTTTCCTGCCTCTAATCCTCTCTTTTCGCCTTTTCCTCCTCCCTCGCCTCACCCTTCCCTTCTTCCTCACCCTCTCTCCACTTTTCCTTAATTCTCTCACCTCATAGCCCGACACGCATCAATCCCGCACGCTCCCTCCCTTCTTCTCCCTCGCTCTCCTCTTAACCTTTAGAGCTTTTTATACTGAGAAGGTTAGGAGGGCGGGAGAGATTGTGCGTGTGTCTGAACCTGTGACTCCATGCCACTCCACTACAAGGGAAGTGACTAGGAGCTTAATCACACACGCATATATAATACCTGGGAAGCAATGATAATGCAAATGTAGTGAGATCGACGATCCTCCTTCCCTTACAAGAGTTAATATAATCTGAAATACTGAGGCTGAAGAGGAAGGTGATCAGGTGTACCTAGCCAGTCAGTCAGTCCATGAACAGACCATAACTAAAGGTACTGTGAGGCCATATGGACATTAGAGGGACCTTCAGCTGGGTGACTTACGGTAGGGAGCGAAGCATTTCCTAAGTCCTTTCTGCTTCCCCTTCGTCCTCTCAGCCCCAGAAAGTGACGTATGTCGTGGCGGATATTAATTTTGCTGATGATTAAGGAATGGGGAGGAGGCAGGAGGTCGAAGGGGTCGCTTGGCTTTGGTGCTGAAGTTTTAAGCTGCTCTGCCAGGCGTGGGTGGGTGTGGGGAGGGCGGGAGTGGTGGGATAGGAGGAAGGGAAGGAAGGGAGGGGCGGAGGGAGGGGGACCGCGGCATGATGGCTGGCCCAGTGACAAGCGTAAAAACATGCGGCTGACCCATAAAACGCTAGTGTCTGAACTGCTGAGCATCAACCTCTTGGGATTCAATTAAACTGCCTTTTGATCTCTCTCTCTCTCTCTCTCTCTCTCTCTCTCTCTCTCTCTCTCTCTCTCTCTCTCTCTCTACTATCTATCTATATCTATCTATTCCTATTTATATCTATCTGTTACTCCATATCGCTCATCAGTATCATAACACACACACACACACACACACACACACACACACGCGCGGGGGCTGTGGTATCAAGACGTGTCACGATGGCAAGTGAGCCATTGTGTCGCGGATCAATGATGGGCGCCGGACAAAGGGCGATAAGCCAATCAGAGTAATTCGTCTGGGCCGCGGGACAATGACAGCGTCTCGGCAGGGTCACGGGGCGTCTCACCACACGGGCCGGGGCACCAACGCTCATATTACCAAACATTTCATCGCCCAAGCACACACATTGAACATGGCTTTCGTTGATGTTGTGAGCCTTTCCATTTTTTATTTATTTATTTTTTTTTATTTTTTTTGGCCCTGGTGGAAGCTTGACAAGGCTTCTGTACCATGAACTCTAGAAACACTCATGAGAACGCAATTTACCCTTTCGGCCTCTAAAAATAAGTCATGTGTGTCAGTAACATCTTTGAATACCGACCCAAGACTTGACCGGCCCCGCCCCGCCCCGCCATCACAGCTACAGCCCCGCAGGTCGAGCGGGGCCCATAGCAATTACATATTTATGACTCCAACATCAAATATTTGACGATAAAAGCGTGTAAGTTTGCTTTTCCTTTTACCGAGGCTCTCTAGCCCGGACAGACCCTAAAGATGGCTGAGACTTAATAAAACCTTCAGATCAAAGCCTGGCCCGGGACTTTAAGGCGGCGAAGGCGAATGGGGAGAGACGCACCGCCCCCAGTGACCGGTCCTGTAACACACACACACACACACACACACACACACACACACACACACACACACACGCCTTCACTCCTCTTCACACATCCTTTCCTTCCACCGCGAGGACCAAAAATCAATGTATGAAAAAAGAAAACGACATCTCAAACACTTAAACTTATTACTACATATTTGGACACCAGAATAAAATGTCCATCTAACGCTATGATTCAGAAAAAAAAGACCTCTCTAAACACACTCAACCCCTTTCCATCATATACCAAGACACATCTCAAACCCCCTTTATGGAGTACTCGACCCCCTTAAGTTTCCGTTTCCCTGAGGAGGTCGTAACCCCTTTAAAAAAAGCCTTCAACTAACCCAACTCATGAAAAAAAAAAACTTACAACTTAAAACACACACACACACACACACCAGACTTTACATCACAAATCCTCGCCGTCGTGTGTGTGTGTGTGTGTGTGTGTGTGTGTGTGTGCGTGCGCTTTCTGTTTGTTCGACACTCCCTGCCCGGTCGGCGTTCTGGAGGCCATTCTGTTCTCAACCCCAGAGGTGACGAAAGCGGTTTTCTGCCACAAAACCGTAATTCTTTTTAATTTCATCACGTCACAATCAACAATTATGAAGCTCTTTGTAGTGTGGACGCTCGTCTTGGTTCTGGGGACTCTGGGTGCTAGCAGCATGTCGCTGACTGACGGAGCGGACTCCAAGGGGCTCCTAAAGGACGGGACGGCCTCCACTACCCTGGCGAAGGCCGATGTGGACCCTTGCCGAAAATTTGACGAGGGGGTACTCACAGATTTACCCAAGGTGTCTGATCTAAAGAGCATGAAGACAAGTTTAGAAAGTGGCACTAATGACACTATTAAGACCATGGAAAGGAGAGTCATTAATAATACTGATGAAGCGGGGCACTTAACAGGAAACAAGACAGTCGTTGAAAAGACGACAGAGACTGACGTACAGCCCAACCGAAATGTATCAAAGACTACGGATACACAGGTCGTTATTGATAAGGAAGGTAAAGAAAGTGGTGAAAAATCTGTCACAGAGAGAGAAACGCTGACGCAAACCACTCCAGATAACGGGATCTTAGCACAGACGGTGGAGGTAAAAAAGGTCACGGATGAAGAGGGCAATGAAAGAAAGGAAGTTGTTATAAAAAAGGAAGCAACATTACAGCCTCTTACCAATGCCACTGTAGAAAAGCCGAAGGACGATAAAGCCGCAACTCTTTTACCGAAGGTAGGGGCGGATGACCAAGGTAAAAACAAAACAGAAACTATATTTAGTGCCTCAGGAAAGAGCGACGGACCTCAGAAAGTGGAACGAACAGAGGAAAGAAAGGAGATTCTGCCCAGCAATATAACGAATGAAGTTGTACTGAAAGAGAAAGAAGAAATATTGCCATCACTGAATAGCACTAAAGTGACATCTGTGGAGACGAAAAATATTACAGAGAAGGGTGATGAACTTCTGAAGGCAGAACGAACAGAGGAAAGAAAGGAGACTCTGTCCGACAACAAAACGCATGTAGTTTTAGTAAAAGAGAAAGAAGAAAAAATACTTTCACAGGATAGCACTAATGTGACATCCTTGGAAAGTAAGAATGTTACATATGAGGGCGATGGAAAAGATGTCGAGAAAGAAACTGTAATTCAAAAAGAAGTCGAAAAGAATGTGTGTAATGGCGACATCAAAGAGGTTCAAGACGAAAGACATCTTAATGAAACAATTGAAGACTTGAAGCACCAAGTTAGCGACGTGAAAAACATGATTAAGGAAGAAGAGGCAAAGGCTAAAGAAACAAGTGCTACGCCTAGCCAATGCACAGAACAAAAAGCAATTGCCGCCCCTACCATCCACGAAGGGAAGGTCATTACAGAGGTAGTCCCTGCTGTGAGGCCGGTGAAGGTCGTTAGAAAGGTAGTCCCTGCTGTGAGGCCGGTGAAGGTCGTTAGAAAGGTAGTTCCTGCTGTGAGGCCGGTGAAGGTCGTTAGAAAGGTAGTTCCTGCAGTGAGGCCGGTGAAGGTCGTTAGAAAGGTAGTCCCTGCTGTGAGGCCAGTGAAGGTCGTTAGAAAGGTAGTCCCTGCAGTGAGGCCGGTGAAGGTCGTTAGAAAGGTAGTTCCTGCTGTGAGGCCAGTGAAGGTCGTTAGAAAGGTAGTCCCTGCAGTGAGGCCGGTGAAGGTCGTTAGAAAGGTAATCCCTGCTGTGAGGCCGGTGAAGGTCGTTAGAAAGGTAGTCCCTGCTGTAAGGCCGGTGAAGGTCGTTAGAAAGGTAGTCCCTGCAGTGAGGCCGGTGAAGATCGTTAGAAGGGTAGTCCCTACTGTGAGGCCTGTGAAGGTCGTTAGAAAGGTAGTCCCTGCTGTGAGGCAAGTGAAGGTCGTTAGAAAGGTAGTCCCTGTAGTGAGGCCTGTGAAGGTCGTCAGAAAGGGTGTGCCCTCGGTGAGACAAGGAAAAGTCTTCGTTGTGAATCGAGTTGTTAAACACGTCACCCCTTCGGTGGTAACAAAAAGATTCCCCGTTGTGACACAGAAGAAGGTTCTTGCAAAGGTTCTCCCTACGGTGACAGAAGGAAACACCCCCGTTGTTACAGAAAAGAAAGTTACTGAGAAGGTTGCACCCTCTGTCAAGGAAAATGTAGTTACCATTCCAAAGAGGGAGGAAAAGTAGTTGAAACAATTGCTCCTGTTGTAAAGAAAGCAATTACAACAGAGTAGTGATACCGTGTTGCTGTTTCTATTATCAATTTCGTTACATTATCACCAGCCCACACACACTATTTATTCGCATTACCATAACAAATTAATTCAAAGTTAAAGAAATGGAGATGGTATTCTCTCTCTCTCTCTCTCTCTCTCTCTCTCTCTGCAATGGGCAATTCTCGATCAAAAAATTGCCCTCGCCTGCGTCTACCCGTCCCGTCCTTGTAAATGTCACGTCGTGCGCACAGGTCGATATTTTTAGACACTCTGCCTCTCACATTAACTACTTCCAACGGCCGAAACGGAGGTTAATCAAGTTTCCATGAGTTTTCTTCACGATCATGGTACAGAAGAAGGGTTAAACTACCACCAGGGTCATTAAACTACCTCTTGAAATGCCCAAATCGCCTGTGAAAGCTTTAAGTAACGGACCTAACAAAAATATTAATAAATGTACCGAACAAGGTAAAATAATAGCATACAGGTATGGCAAAAGGTGTGCGAGGGCATGAGGGAATGAAGGATTCCAGGAAACAGAGAAAAGAAGGCTGAGGCGTGAGGAGGTGGGGGGGAGTGATGAATGTGAGGTCGCAAAGATCCGTGCTTGTGTAGGTTAAAAACTTACACTCAACCCCTTTCCTTCATACACCAAGACACACCTCAAACCCCTTCTATGGAGTACTCAACCCCTTCAAGTTTCCGTTCCCCTGAGGAGGCCCGGGCACCTTTAAAAAGCGTGACTGTCCACACCACATCCTCAAGGCGGGAAAATTGGAGGCCGTAACCCGGGGTGGCGGCGGCGGCTGATGGACGCGGGTGGCGGCGGGACAGATATGCCGACATAAACACAAGAACCAAGGGAAAGGAGGGAGGGAGGGAGAGAAGAGAAGAGAAGAGAAGAGGAGAGAAGAGAAGAGAAGAGAAAAAGAGAAGAAAAGAGAAAAGAAAGAGAGAGAAAGAGAAAGATAACGTGCATCTTTGAAATATAAAAAAAGAAAGAATAAAAAAAAGGAAGGAGTGTGGAGTTTGAGTGAACAAGCAAAAAAATAAAAGGGGGGACGGAAATGAAAACGAAAGAATGGGAGGGACGGAGGGAATAAAAAAAAAAAAAAGTAAACCTGGGATGATGATGAGACGGTGAGGGAGAAGGGAGAGGGAGGGAGAAGGGAGAGGGAGGGAAAGGGAGAGAGAAAAGAAGGGAAAAACTGAGGATGAACCTATTGTGTGAGAGAGGAAGGGAGGGAAGGAAGGAGGGAGAGAGGAAGGGAGAGATAGAGGCATTGAGACAGGAGGAGTACAATGGCTTATCACCTCCCTCCTCCTCCCTCCCCTCCCCCCCTTTACCTCCAGCCTCCAATATTACGACGCGTTTATGTAAGTAAGGAAAGACCAGGGTGAAGAAGCTGCGTGGGAGGGAGGGAGTGACAAGGAGGCAGTGTAGGGGAAAGGCTCGTTAGGTGTGAGGCAAAGGGACGTATGAGGCAGTAGAGGTAGTAATAGTAGTAGTAGTAGTAGTAGTAGCGTTAGTAGTAGTAGTAGTAGTAATAGTAGTAGCAGTAGTAGTAGTAGTAGTAGTAGTAGTAGCAGTAGTGGTAGTAGTAGTAGTAGTAGTAGTAGTAGTAGTAGTAGTAGTAGTAGTAGTAGTAACAGAAGCACCATTATCTTAAAAATCATCATGGACATCAACCTAAATAAAAAAGTCCCCACCACTAAACAATTTACATGTAAGTAAAAAGAAACAGCCACAAAGAATGCAAAGAAAGCACCTCTAAAATGAAATCAGGAATAGCGTTAAGAATTTATCAGCTTCGATCCGTCCCGAGGCCACGGATCCGCCTTCGGACGCGGATAATAAATGACGCAATTCCGAGATACTGAAATTTTCCCGCAACTCGAGATTCCAAAGAGTGATTCGACATAAGGCCATCAGGAAAGGAGGGGGAGAGAGAGGGAGAGTGGAGGAAAGAGGAGAGAGGGGATGTGTGTGTGTGTGTGTGTGTGTGTGTGTGTGTGTGTGTGTGTGTGTGTGTGTGTGTGTGTGTGTTTTAAAGAGAGGGTGAGAGTACATATAGAAGGAATGCCGTGAGAAGAACAAGGGCCAAGGTTAAATTGAAAGATAAAAAAAAGATATATTATACAGCACTGTCTACCGGTTTTGTAGCTTATTCAAAGAAAGCGTCACCGATTAAAACACAAAGGAAGCATTATCACTATCGGAACGGCACACAATACCTTAAAAAAACAACAGGAGTGGCATAATTCTCACTACGACCTACAGCAACACAAATAACGTTAGTATCACTCTCGCAACAATAAAAACACAATGGACCGCCCGGCAGTCTGAGAGGCGAGCCAAAGCCACCCGCACCCCGCAGCGTAACTCTCGCCTCGGGCCCTCACGCGAGCCCCGGCCCTAAAGAGGATTACACCGGAACACGAGGGTCAGATTTCTTTCCGTCATTACAAAGGAGGATTATCAGTGCCTCTTCGATGGGAAAATAGGATTAGGGAGAGTCCTTCCCCCAGACACTGCGGGATTACCATGAAAATGTCATCCATGGGGATTAGAGGCATCAGGATTATAAACCTAACAGGATTACAAGAACCTTGCACGTGGAATACTGATCAATATTTAATGAAGTTTATTAGCGCACAAAGACTTGAATCACAGCCGCAAGTCCCCGTTATTTAGGCGAGCTTGCGGGGTCACCGGTCGAGCGGACACATTGTATCCTTGTATCCCGGACACCGTGTGGCTCACTTGTTTCCCTGGAAACACTAGTCCGGACTGACAATCAATACTTAAATCAGATCACATTAAGTCCCTTTAGGTATTGCAATTTGTTTTTAATATTGTACGAGTATATATACAAGAAACCAAGCAATGTCCTCAAAAAATATATATGATTCATAAGAAAAGTAAGGCGCTGACCGAGTGGCCAGAACGGTGAATGTAAAAGATCTAACGCCACCTTGATTTGGTGAACTGACGTCTGCCTGACATCATATGACATAATATCTCAGATAACCATTACTTCAAGTTCCGATTGTGACCTCAGCCGAGTGGTGCAGCAGCGAGAAAAATAGATAAAGTAAACAATAGTCACCTAAATATATATATATATATATATATATATATATATATATATATATATATATATATATATATATATATATATATATATATATATAATAGACAAAACAAAACGTTCAAAATTATTCCTTATTCATGTTTCCGAATACCGCAAGCACCCCAGCCCCGCCAAGCCTTGAGGCTGCTAAAATGAAAGTAAACCCTTTTATCGGCAAGCGTTGATACTGATGAATATGCAGGAAGGTTCACAACGACAGTGATTTCTGCGGCTATTACTGCCGGCAGCTTGATGCCAGAGGCCGATACTGTGCACAAGATTGCCGCCAGAAAATTGTTCGATTCCTGGTGAAATGGGCGCGCGCCGTGACGCAGCATCAGGCACACTTGGCGCTGCTCACCAAACCGGCCAGGCTCGGCACACATGACCTCACGGAACAGGCGGCCCTCACACTGGTCATGCCCACGACTACAGGACGGAAAGTAAAAATAAAAAATTCAGCAAATCAGATAAAATGAAATCAGAAGTAAGCTCTCACTACTTCATGACGACTTTACCTCTTAGAGAGAAGCCGCTTACAATGAGCAAGTTAATATTATTAAGAATAATGTATTCACCATTCTAGTAACTGATGGTGGAAGCATGACACCAGTCTGTGCCACCGGCACCATGAACATATCACTAAAATCTGAGTTTCCCATCACCTACCACGACCCGGCAACTCCCGTGGCTCGGCGGTGCCGGCTACAGACAGCACGAAGTCAACGGATATATCAGTTTACATTTCATATTAATATAAAGGCAACAAACTAACACCAGCCTTATATTATTTGTCACACACTCCTCTTTTTATAAGACATAAAGAAGGTACACAAAATGTACCCTGTGTCTCAGCAACGATTCTTAGTGTTA
>NC_066522.1:18163181-18215681 GCF_024679095.1 Eriocheir sinensis
GTGTTATGCTCATTCAGAAAACTGTGAAAGGAATGAATGAAGCAGCTTAGCTATTATGAAGACACACGCGGCCAACATGAGTAAGAACTGCAGAAATATTAAAAAAACGATATACTGAAAGCCTTTTGATGAGAGAAAGAAGTGGGAGACTTCGGCAAGTGAGTGTATGAGGTCACTCAGAAAACTGTGATTAATGAATGAATGAATGAATGAATCAGCTTAATTATACATTGTGGAGAAACACTCAGCCGCCATTACTAGAAACGGTAGTTATATTAAAGAAGCCGCTTTTAGAACTTTCTAGTAGAAAAGGAAAATCCGGCCAACATTGTGATGAATGAAGCGTTTTTATTATCAGAAACACACGCCAGCAAAATAAAGGCATAAGAGAAATCTAACAATTTTAAAGAAGTTACTTTCATAACCCTTTCGTTGGAGGAAAAACTTAGGAAGGGTAGGAGGAAGAGCACGTCTGGGGCCAGCACGTGAGGCCGTCCCCTGAGGCGGCACACACGCCCAAACATTACCATTGATCCGCCTGGCCAGACCCAACCCGCGGCTCGGCAAGTCCGCCTGCCAGTCAGGGGACGAGTGGCCGACCGCGTCAAGAAAACAGTGGACGAAGCCGCACCTCATCACCATACGTCTCCACCTACACCGCAGCGGCCTTAACTCACCTCCTGCCTTCCTCTGTCCGCCACACTATTACAGCCACTCCCAGACCCAGCCAGCACCCAACCCGAGCTTACTCCCAGCCTCCCCCCGTCCCGTCCACACCTACCTAGAGCTTCCTGCCTCACCACACCTCTGCACCTGCACAGCCAAGGCGTTACCTCATCCTGTAGCTTCCTCTGTCCATTCCGCGAGCTATTCCCAGCCTCGCCCCGCCTCGTCCCCGCCCACCTACGGTCCAACGCTTGCTGCTTCATCATTTTTACCTGAGCCAGAGCCTTTTTTTGGGTGGTGTTCGCTTGATTACACGGCATATTTGGAGCAGGCAAACAAGGCACACTCCCTCACCCAGCTCGCATATGCCTGGCGCTTGCTTATCCGACTTGCAGACTTGATTTTCACCACCCTGACCCAATCAAGAAGGCAAACAAGTAGTACCATTATAATCCTTGGCGCCATAGAGACCCGCTAAACAAGGCTGCTGCTGCTTTGTCTCTTATGCGGCACAGCGGAACGGTGGCCTCTGATATACACGAGTCTGAAACACGTACATAGATGGCACTGCGCCCACACCAACACCTCCGGACCTCTTCTTTAAAGGTAACATTATAACACCAGCACTTCCACTCTCACTCTCTCTCTCTCTCTCTCTCTCTCTCTCTCTCTCTCTCTCTCTCTCTCTCTCTCTCTCTCTCTCTCTCTCTCTCTCTCTCTCTCTCTCTCTCTCTCTCTCTCTCTCTCTCTCTCTCTCTCTCTCTCTCTCTCTCTCTCTCTCTCACTGTCCTTTCCTGCCTGCCATGCCCTTCACATACGTTACCTATTGTTAATCTACGGCCATTGGAAACAGACACGTCCTCTCCCCTGTCTCTCTCGCAGCCATTCGTCATTGCCCCTTTCCCCTCCCTTTCCCCTCTCCTCCTCATTCCCTTCCCTCACGCATCCTCCCCGTTCCCCCTCTCTTTCCCTCTTTTAAACTTAGTCACACCCCGCTCCCCTCATCTCTCCCCTCTTCTCCCTTTAACCATAAACTCCCTCCGCCTGCTGTTTCGCGAGGTTCATGTGAAAACATTTCTTTTATGTGTTGCGATTGTTGGACGGCCTTCATTTTTTTTTTTTGGGGGGGGGAGGATTTTCGAAACATACAATGCCATTTAAATCCTACGAAAGAAAATGTAAATAATCCAATGTCTACTACGTTTACTACTGAAAAGCAAAGTATGTATAATAACGACACAACTACAATTATATTATAGAGGTGATATTTTTTTCCGGTTACAAGAGAATTCCAGGAAGATGACATGTTACTCAGTGCGAAGGAGGAGTTTTAGCAAAGAAGGAAATTTATTAGGACAGACAAATTTCACCTTTTTATTATGGACAACTTGAAACAGGGGGAACAAGCTTACTATGGCACGTACCAAGTCATAACTGCTGAACACGGTCGGGTCGGTCAATGAATTTTCAACAGAGGACAAGGATATTAGCGAAAGTAGACAAACTTATTACGGTCAACAAATCATCAACAGAATGCAAGGATATTAGGGCAGACAAAATTTACACAGAGGAGCATCAAAGGGGCAGTAGCAGCGGCGGCGGTCGATGCCATGCAAGAGACCTGAGGGCGGGCGGGCGAGCGGAGCGGGTGCCTGCCTTGCCCTGCCCGGCGTGTGGGACTCATTTCCGCGTGTCCCGTGTCTCCCTCCCCTCCACTTCCAAGCCTCGTTCCGCCCCGCCAGTCTGTTGTTTTAGCGTCACCTCCCTCACGGCCTCCCTCACTCGGGCCGGCCACCAGCGTAACTCAAACGCTTGGCTCAACCGTCCCAAGAGTTAGTGTGTTTCCCGCTGCACAAAGGAAGATAAAGGTAGATGTGTGTGTGTGTGTGTGTGTGTGTATCTGAATGTATGTATGTGTCTGTGCGTGTGCGTGTGTGTGGGTGGGGGCACGTACACGCGTGTGACGAGTGGGCGTGGCGGCCATGCAGCCCTCCCATCCGTGGCAGTACAGGGAAAACATTATGTACATTTACAGAACCGCCGTCGTGTTGGCCGAATCTTTCCCGGAAGGTAATTATATTAGTTACCCGTAACCTGCAATTTCCACTCAGCAAAATGCCGGCCGACACGCCATCACGATCACCAGCACCAGCCCTCCTTCCACTCCTTCCCTCGATCCTCCCCCCCTTCCTCCCTACCTCCCTCTCTCTCTCTCCCTCCCTCCCTCCTGCAACAAGTCAGAGCAGCAGAACAAGAAACGGTCGCGTGTGTTCTGTTTAATGTCAACAACAGTCGCGTGCCACTTTTGGCCGAGCGATCCGAGTGACAAACTGGTCCCCGACAATACACAAACTTCGGAATGCGTGATGTTTCGTTTTAAATGGTGTATACTATTATGTCTGTTTAGCATATATAAACATTCATGGTGCTTCACTGTTTTGCACGCCCGGACATTATATCGCCAATAAATAACTGCAGATTAATACAAATATCCAGTAAATAAATACACCCTGACTTACACACACACACACACACACACACACACACACACACCACCGCCGCTCTGCCTCGTTCACATCTGTCCCCGACCTCCACCGGCAGCCTCCCCTCTCCCGCTTCCCCCTCACCACCACCACATCCCGCCTCCCCACCAGCATTGTCGCCGTCACCACCGAGCACTTTCAGCACAAGAATGGAACAGAGCACTTTCAGCACAAGAATGGAACAGAGCACTTTTGGTACGTAAACAAAGTAATGTCATGAGAAGTAGCTTGCCACGCTCCTTGAAGAGAAAATGTAGGATCATGAAACAGACAAACGCTGAAATAATTAAAATGATGAGTAATAATAAATAAAAAAATAGTTGGGTAGAGCTAATAACAGATGGGTACATGGTAGCCAATCGAAGAATTTTAGAAGTCAGGGCAATAAGAGGTCGAAGTACATAGATGATATTAGAGCAGTTTAACGAATTGGATGGAGAACACTAATATCAAAGACAGGTGACGGACGTCGGTAAATGCCTTGATTCTACAGTGACTTAAAAGTGGCTCAATACAAAGATGATGATGATGACGATGATGATGATAGGGATGATATATATATATAACACGGGTGCGTGCAGAAACCCTTTTCAATATAGCGGCATTACACCTGTTTGTGCTTAACGAGATTTTCTTTTTACTCTCCCTCAGCGTTCACGTTGCGCTCCAAAGTCATCTGCAAATGTCTGGACTAATATGCTTCGCCTCCCCTGGGACCGAGCCGCCCACGGTGCACTCCGGGTATTATGGTCGCGGATGGGCGTCACGGGTGCCGTGAACGCTGCATAACACTGCGTCTTGGCGGTAAGTGTGAGTGTGAGTGTGCTGCTGGAGTGTGTTGGGCTCTTCAGGCGGGAGGCATCGCTACTGAAACACCGCTGCCAGGGGAATACCAAGGCCTGACTACAGATAATCTCTCCTCTGATACCTTGATGAATCTGGTAATACTGCAACAACTAACAGCAACTACGTCCCAGATATTTGTCCTCGCCGTTACTTGAACCTCGGCGGGCACTCAGGCACCACCACGGGCTCAATATCAGTGCCCTCCCTTAGTCTTCCCTCACACGTGCAGCCTCCTCCGTGTGTTACAAGTCGCCGCAAAACAACTTCTATAAACACTTGGCGTCCCTTCCCTCCTCAGCCCTGACCTCACTCCCCTCACGCAGCTGTGGGTGTCGCCGCCTCGCTCCACCTCCTGCACATAATTCCCTGGAAACTTTTACAATTTGTTTTCTAGAGTTGTTGACGAGTGGCGAGCTGCCGGAGGTGCCGCCCTACCCCTCCCTGTTCCCGCCCTTCCCTGGACCTTTTTCCTTTCTCTTGTTCCCCTTCCTCCTCTCTTTCCTCTCCTTTATTTCCTACCTCTCCTTCACCTTTAGATTTCCTTCCCCTCTTGCCTTTCTCTCTGTCTTTTGCCGCTGATTTCTTTTATCCTCCATTCTTTGTTTTCATCTTCATCTCTATGTTGCCTTCCTTCGCCCAACTGTTTGTTATGCCTTTCCTCCCCTTCCCATTATTGCGTTTTTAATCCTTCGTGGTCATATCATATTTCCTCAACCCTTTGTTTTGACTCTTCCTATTCCTTGCCCTCAAAGATTGCAATATATATATATATATATATATATATATATATATATATATATATATATATATATATATATATATATATATATATATATGTATATATATTGTGCGAAAATAGAAACCGAGGCTTGGAAATTGTAACGGATTCCTCCCAAAGATAACAACGAGCACGTCGATGGTTTCGTTTCGTCGCTTTTCGCACAAAACTCAAACGTGAAATATTCGTTCCGTTTCTCTTCTAAAATGCAATCCTGTACATAAATCTTCACTCTCTATAATCTTTGCGTTGCTACACACATACACCTCGTGACCTTCCACACACACACAAAAGGATGCTTCACCTCACGCTGCGCCGCACACACATATGCACACTTTCTGTCCCTGTCTCTTTCTCCTCCTATGTCAGCCTATCGATCCCCGGCGCCCCTTCCCCTGCCTGCCCCGGCGAGATCAAGAGCTTCAAGTACGCGAACCACGATACCAACGCCACCTCCACGGACACCACCACCACCACCACTACTACCACCATCACCTCCACCCCTTCCCCCCAACACCAACACCAAGACCTTTACCATATGAGAGAGAGAGAGAGAGAGAGAGAGAGAGAGAGAGAGAGAGAGAGAGAGAATAATTACGAGTCACTTACAAAGTCTGCATCAACTACCCACTTTTCCCGAGAGTAATGCATAGTCGCGTAGATTTCCATTAACGGCCCTAAACTTGGCTCCCCTAATGCTCTTCAGCTAGGCGAGTTATGGAGGATTTCATTTTTTCGTTTAGACTGGTTTCGCTGGCCTGTTTTCTATGGTGGGTTACGAGTGGATCTTTTAATATCCTTCTTTTCCTACATCGGCTAAAACGACCTCGACTTAGTTACATTCTTAGTCTTACAACATGTATGTAAAAGATGGTAAAGATGTAAAGGAATAGCAAATGAGACTAACTAGTTTCTCTGCGTATAGGAATTTTCTGTTCTTACTAAACTGAGGGAGCCTTCCTACCTTATTTCTCTTACCTTTACTCTTACGAACTCAGCGTAATTCCAGCTAAAGCAAGTAAGTGATGGTCGAGAGTAACAAAGAGAAAGGATCAACTGGTTTCCTTGACATATTCGCTAATTTTGTTATATAGTTAAAACGATCTTTCTAACTTTTTACTTTTACTCAACCACATCCATTCGTTAGCATTTTACACACCTATGGACAGTCTTCCTTTTACTGCATTTCTCCTTTCCCGAACTCAGATATCTTTCAAGG
The DNA here is from genome assembly GCF_024679095.1 of Eriocheir sinensis. Taxonomy (NCBI): domain Eukaryota; kingdom Metazoa; phylum Arthropoda; class Malacostraca; order Decapoda; family Varunidae; genus Eriocheir; species Eriocheir sinensis. The sequence continues at coordinate 18,169,234 of NC_066522.1, forward strand.
GTATCAAAATATCAAAGCAGCTCAGTCCGTTTGCATAGAAAAAGTAAGTTTTGATCGAGGGGGACGACAAAGAAAACAAGTTAAGATTCCTTCCCTCCTCGACGCAGCACTTCTCCCCCTTCGTGTTCTTCCGCCGGAGTTTCCCCCTCGAGCTGCGTCCTGAGACTCGGGGGCGGCGCCGGCCACTAGGGAGTCAAGAGGCGTACACTGTGAACTCATGAAAAAGTTTTATTGGCCAGTGGCTGACCCTCGGCCGCCTGGACTCTCTCCTTCCACCTCTACGACAGGGACTCCACATTTTTATATATACTAGGCGGTAATGAAAGATGCTTCTACGTGTATTGAATGTATGTGTTGTATGATGGTTTTAAGGGTCTTCGTGAGTCTTCAAGGGAGTCTTTATTTCTTCTACGTGCTTGAATGTACGTGTGTTATACTTTTTAAGGGTCTTCGATAGTCTTTAAGGGGCAGTATGATGAAAATAAAGATCCACAAAGGAGTGTTTACTATTCAATCTGTTTTTTTTTTCCATTTTGAGGTGATTCGAGTCAGTTTATGAAAATACAAAACAAGACTCTTTAGAAACTGATGAGGCACACAAATGGATCTTGGTTGATTTTCTCAGCTTTTGGGGGTTATGAAGGATCTTATTTTGTGTGCGGGTGCTGAATGGTCTCGTTTTCTATTTTCAAGAATCTTCACGAGCCCGCGGGGGATACAATAAAACCTTTTAACACTCTTTGGGACAGCTGAAGCACCGCGAAGGGGCTCGACTGGGTTTATAAATAGTTCGCGGGAATGGAGGACTTTCTGAACGTGTTTTAAATGTGGGTTTCTTCTCCAGAAGTTTCGAGCCATTGAATGAGGAAACAAACATCTAAAACTACAACAGAGATATTTAATGAAGCACACAGGAGACTTGGCCGGTTTTCTAAGTACTTGTGTGGAAATTGAGTTATTTTTTTTAGTATTGAATCTACTTTTCTAATTCAAAGACTGGCAATATGAAAAACTTTAACAATTTCTTGAGACCACTAAAGAAATACTCACTTAAAAGACCACTTACAGGATTACGAAACTTTCTATTCCATCAAAAATACAGAGCAACTAGAAATAACTTGACATTTTCGATTTCGTGGCCGCGGATGGAAGGATGAAGGTCGGTCGGCCTCCCTTCGCCACGTGTGACATGTACCATCACTCCGAAGACAAACGACACCATCTCTCGCCCTTCACCCAGCCTAGTCCGACCCTCCATCACTAGGCGCCCATCACTGACTCCTCGCCACCGTATGTATATCTATAACCAACGGCTGTTCCTCCCTGCAGTAGGTAAATAAGCAGTGACTTTCGAGACCTCAGTGCCAAGGATGTATCACTCTGCATACACATCGCATACCTAACCTAACCATACCAGCATACTCAGCATACCTAACTTAACCTAACCTCCTTATACCTGTCTTAAAACAACAGCTATCTCTTCTAAACATAAGACAGACAGAAAGATATATAGATAGATAGAAACACCAGTACATACTCGTATCATACACAGACATTAACTTAACTACAACATACATATTCAGTGGTCAAAATTAAAACTAGATAACAAAAGAAATGAACATTCCCACACGTCTAAAACAATACTGGACAAAAAAACTAAACTAAAACTATACTAATACAATAAGCTTCAATTTTCCGCACTTAAAGAAAAAGGTATAGCTGGTTAAAGCACCCCAAAACACCGGGTAAGCCTTGTCCCTTGTGGCTATACTGTGTCTGCGTCCCCGCCCGTTTGCCCGCCTGGCCTGGAATATGCTCGCAGTCTCCAAAAGTCGCCTCTGTCGGTGCCTTGTCGCATCAATGAGTCTGTGTTCCCGATGTGTTGAGAATGCTGGCTCTTACTTGCTTTTGTGTCCACTCTCCTTCCCTCTGTCCCTCTGTCTCTCTCTCTCTCTCTCTCTCTCTCTCTCTCTCTCTCTCTCTCTCTCTCTCTCTCTCTCTCTCTCTCTCTCTCTCTCTCTCTCTCTCTCTCTCTCTCTCTCTCTCTCAAATTTCTTTTTTTTTTTCGTTTTTTTTCCATCAAAAGCGCAAAAAAAGTTTAAAAAAATGTTAAGATACTCATTTTTATCACTTACTTAATTTCACTTACTTCACATAACTCAAAATACTTAATAAAACACACACACACACACACACACACACACACACACACACACACACACACACACACACACAGATACTCACACACCAGAGAAAATTATATCTCTTAAGAGGATTTTGGTAACTAGGGAAGAGGAGGAGGAGGAGGAGGAGGAGGAGGAAGACCTTTTCCCTTCATTATCACACTGAGGAATGTGAAGTGTTCGGCTTTAATGGGCTGGTATGCATGGTTTTGATCCGGGCGAGGCGTCAGGTGGTGGTGGTGGTGGTGGTGGTGAGGAACAGGGACGGAAAAGCAGAAAGGTGAATAGGGGAGAGAGAACGAGGAAAAAGTGAACGGAAAATGTTGTAAAGAAAAAGGGAATTGGAGAAGAGTAAAGAGGAGGGGAGAGAAGGAAGAGAGATGAGAATGGATGAGAAAAAGAGAGAGAGAGGGAGGGAAAGGATATTGGTGGAGGGGTAGGACTTCGAGTGGAGGAGGAAGAAGGGAAAGAGAGGAAGAGGAGAAAGGGAGCAAAAGGAGGGGTGGAAACGCCGAGAGGAGAGAAATGAGGAACAGGTTGGTGCTAGTAACCGGGGAGGAGTTTGAAGGGGAAGTGAGGGGAGGAGGAAGGGAGGAGTTGTGTAAGAGGGGAGAAGGGAAAGGGGAGCTAAGTGAGGGGAAGGGGAGTGAGGGGTGAATATCCGATCGAAGGGCTAACATGAGCGTGAGAGCGTGTTCAGTCTAATACCTCAACACACACACACACACACACACACACACACACACACGAGGGAACGCGTCCGGTACAAATGTCACGTTCCGTTTCATATTAATTACCCGACAATAACTTTTACGTTTCAAAATTACATCCGGTGGCAGGAAAAAAAAGTAACGCAAATTAAGAATAATGTGAAATAAGCAGACCAGCGAAATTTTGCGTTCGTCATGATGGAATTCTAGTCACAAGGATGAATGGGAGTGATAAGGAGTTATGGAGTGTGTGTGTGGGGAGAGAGGGGTGACTGACTAACAGGGGAGAGATAGGGAGAGAGAAGTGTGAAGGGAGAGGGAGTAGGAAAACGACTGACTTGCAGAGGACAGAGATAAAGAAGGAGTACGGTTAAGTAGGAGGTGAGGTAAGTAGCTTAAGCAGAAGAGCAGGAGATTGACAGGAATGAAAGGACTGCAGTATATGGAAGTGAGTGGACACGATGCATACGGTAAACAGTGGATGGTGTGGGTAGACAAGAGACACCACCCCTATACAAGCATAGCAGTGATGGTTAGCTTGTCAGTGATTCGTATTTTGTTAGTAACGTCACTCAGGCTTAAAGTTCTCAATAGTTGTTGCTGTATTTATAAAGGTGACCAAGACGAGGAAACGAACACTCAACGTAAAAATATTAGATCAGTACGGTAAACATAATCCCCTCGGCAAAAAATAAAGAACTGGGAGAGAGACCGGATCACATAAGCCAACAGAAGCCCCCCCCCCCCCCCCCCAGCAGAGCGCCAGGGCTGGTGTGGGTGTCAGTCCGGGGAAAATGGCTAACACGACGTGCAAGGGTCATGTACCTCTACAGATGTGACGCCTAGACCAGGTAGGAGAGAGACGAGGGGGACGAGTCTGCTGATGGTTGTGTGTGACCGGGAGTACGACACACACCTTCTGACACACACACACACACACACACACACACACACACACACACACACAAAGAAATAAACAAACGTACACCATCCGGTAACGAGTTTAAAACATACCATTCGCTGCCATTCCCCTTACAGTTACAATAATATTACGTGTCATGAGTCTATTGCCCTCCCACTGGTAGCTTCATTTTTCAGTTCATTACGCTAACGAAATTTACCTTATATATGTGTTATGTGTCTACAGCATCACCGGCCGTGGCTTCCTACATTGTTTTTAATATATATTCCAGTCAAAAATATTAATAAACCTCCATTCAACATATTCACATTGAACTGCATGCCCGACACAGTTTATGGCAGCAAGCAAACCCCGAGAGGCCGCGACAATACACATATATATCAAGAACTTTTGACTGACTTCCCCGGCAACTCCGCCTTTAAGCTTCCGCGGGCCGGCTTTCAACGCACATCCGAAGTCCGCACAAACCACATAATATAACTCGCGGACCGTTTAATCCCGCTAAATGGACGCTTGTGAGTGACGGATGGACGTACGCTTAGGCCGAGAGATGGATATACGTGTGTGTGTGTGTGTGTGTGTGTGTGTGTGTGTGTGTGTGTGTGTGAGCGGGGGGAGGGAGGGGGAGGTGAGACTGAGCTGCGGATTTCCCGACGAATTGAACGTCCTTAGTCCGGCCACGTCTCTGCCACTGGGGACTGACCGGCCGCCATAAATCAGTCGACGGCTTGTTTTTACGAGGCCAGAGGTGAGGCGAGGCGAGGCGAGGTATTGGTAGTGGTGCTGGTGCTGCTCCCGCGTCTCCTTCCACATACTAGTACCGCCTGCGTCCATCACATACTAGGCGGCGTGCTCTCCAACATACTAGTCTCAACCCACCATACTACCATACAATATACTAGCATTTCCATCCTTTTACATCTGCCTCCGTACCCTTATCCATTACATACCACTACCTCCTCCATTTTCCATACTTGTATCGCTACCAGTCTACCTGAACCTGTTACTGTTATCTCCAGTCTCTATCCTTCTGTCATCCTACATACTACTGCCTCCATCCCTTTCATACTCTCTCCTCCTCCCTTCTATCAGCATTCATCTCAGAGTAGCGCATCCATCCACACTTTCTATGCTTTAATACCTTTCCTACGCTACTTTTTTTCTACTTTTCTGCCCTGTAAATTCCGGATGTTACTCTCTCTCTCTCTCTCTCTCTCTCTCTCTCTCTCTCTCTCTCTCTCTCTCTCTCTCTCTCTCTCTCTCTCTCTCTCTCTCTCTCTCTCTCTCTCTCTCTCACTCTCTCTCTCTCTCTCTCTCACACTCTTCCTTTAATCCATCACACCACCAGCATCACCACCACCACCACCTTCACCACCACCACCTTCACCACCACCACCACAACCACCGCCACCACCACCACCATCACCATCTAGCAACAACACTCTAATTGATTTAAAGTTTAGGAAATTGGACGATATGAAATTCGAAGGTTCCCAAGTTACTATAATTATTGTAAGACGAGGAATCAATTATCCGGCGTACCTACGAATTCAAGGTACGCGAGCCTAATGACTTTAAATATAATAATAAGGAAAATGCGTAGGAGGAAGATGATGGTTACGTAGACGGGATATAGGGACCTCAGCGTGAGTGTTTTTTTTCCGCACTGTAATGGAAATGTGTAAAGAGGTACTGCGCGGGGTAACAAAGAGAACGCAAAGGAAACATAATATCAACACTAGGCAGAAGATGATGATGATTCGAAGCGTTAATGTGATGATTAAACGTGTGTATAATCGTGTCTTTCGCACTGTAATGGAACGGTATAACAAGATATTGCGCGAGGTAACAAAAGGAATGAAAAAGAAAAATATTATAAACACATCACTAGGGGAAAAAAATATGAACTAGATGCGTTACAAAAAGGAATGAAAGAGAAAAATATAGCAATCACATCACTAAGGGAAAAGATATTAACTAGATGCGTTACAGGTGATGATAGAACGTTCGTATAATCCCGTTTTTCGCACCGTAATGGAAAGGTACAATAACGAGGTACTGCGCAAGGTCACAAAAGGAATGAAAAAGAAAAAAATAACAAAAACATCACTAGGGGAAAAAATATATTAACTAGGTGATGATAGAACGTTCCTATAATCCCGTTTTTCGTACCGTAATGGAATGGTACAATAACAAGGTACTGCGCGAGGGAGCAAAGTGAACGCAAAGGAGAGAGAAAAAAAAACCATACAGAATAAAAACATCACTGGGCAAAAAAAAGTCCGGGTATAATGCGGTACTTGGGCGTCCGGCAGAGTATATGGACCAACTTCTCGGCTCCAGATTGCACAAAACAGAAGCAATTTAAACTTCTGAAGAACACTTACAGAGGCCATTTCCTCACCCGGGACGGAAATCTTGCAAATGATGATCACTTTTACGAACATTTAGCCGCGCCACCTGAGCTTCCTCGCGGCGAACGGGTTAGGGCGGTGCTACGAGATTCTGTGACGGTGAGCGGATTGAAAATATCAACGCCAAATAAGCTTGAATGAAGGAAAGACTGTGTGGAGTACTCTTAGAAGTGCATAGTAACAGAGGACCTATTAGACCGACGCTATGAAACTAGGAGACCGACGTAGTGATGTTAGGAGACTTGCTAAAGGAGAACTCAGTAAAAGACATTGATACCCAAAACAAAGTAAGTGAAAAAAGAGATAGAGACCTGAATGAAAGAGAGACTGTTCAAAGAGGTGAATTGTAAGATAAAGCACAAGTAAAACCGACGCCATGATATACTAAAAGATCGATGTTGTGATAGTAGACTTGCTAAAGGGAAACGCAGAGAAACTAATGATATCCATAACAAAGAAACCTAAAGACAATTCTGAATAAGAGAACAAAGATAAGAGACAATGCATGAATGAAAAACTGTTAAGACGTAAAAATCAAAACTGATGTACTGATTGCAATGATAGAAAAAAAAATATTGATTAGTAAATTTTAGATATATAAAAAGACAGCCCCCTAAAATGTAAAACGTAGTAATGATAAAAACTTTCCTGCTTATTATGTACTTTGCTACCTTTCTTTTGATTATGTGCAAGAAGGATGCAGGCACATTTTTTTTTTTTTTAATACCTACGTAATGCCTTTGAAGTGTCTCATTATGCCACCAAGAAAATTAAAACTACAACCGATGAGATTACTCACAAAACACCTGTTCACTCCTCAATTAAAGTGTCACCCTTCCCATGCTTTTCACCTTTAGTCACCTGCGGCGGTACACACTTTAAAGGTCGACTCCTGACACCGTGATAAAAATGCTCTCGTCACATCCCGTCACGCGCACACTCACCTTCACCTTCACCTTCACCTTCATGCCACAGTCTCTTCGTCAGTTAATAAGATTACCCGTCAAGGTGTCGCCAGTGTCACCTGTAAAGTCACCTGCGAAACTCTAAACGGCGTCAAATAAAGCTCATGTCGCATCACACACACACACACACACACACACACACACACACACACACACACACACACACACACACACACACATACCTTCACGCTACAGTCTTCGTCAGTTAATTAGATTCCCCGTACATGCTTCTCACCTGCAAAATCACCTGCGACACTCTACATTTTACACCTCGATTCCTGACACGGTGACAAATAAGGCTCATGTCACTTCTCACACAGGCACAGACACACTCACGTTCACACCCGCGTCTCCGTGCGCCATAAAGTTGTCACTACGGCAGAGATATATGGTGGTGTGCGCCTCACAGTGGGATTCAAGGCAGCACAGTAATTAGGGCGAGACAAAGATTTACTGGTGTCACCGATTTACAGCGCGAAAAGCAATGTGTTAGAGCATGCAATAAAGCCTTCGCCGTGATGCCCCCCGCTGTTAGGACTCGTTGGTAGGGAAAACGGATGATAAGGTTGAGGTGAGACAGAACACGTGCATAAGGTAAGCTACGAAGAATAAATGTTGACGTCCCCGAAACACACGCGTAAGGTACAAAGACTAAGGGTCGGTTTCACGGTCCAACACAGTGGCTTTGTAATCCCCCGAACCAAACTCTTCGATCCTCTACACTCCTTAATGGTTAGGGTTTCGATGCAGCGACACCAGATACACTACAAGAGATTTCCCGTATGGATTCCTCAAACTTCTTAAACTTTAATATGAACACAAAACACTACACAAGGAATTTTCGAAGTCTCTGGTATTGGTTTGGAGGCTTACTAACTTGCTATTACTAACCCATCCCGGTGAACTGTGAAAGGCCCCGTAAAAGTTGACATCACATGCAACAAAATACAACTCCCCGTACCATGTTGGGTGTACACAGACAAGATAAAGTAAACAGAAAGAACAAAAGAAACAGCAAGAGGGCTTTTGATTGCTACGTCTGACATTTTATTAGGTGCTGTCTTTAATATATCAATTTTGCATGAGGTACAAAGAATAAACTTAATCTGAAGACTCAAGTGGGCCGGTAATTTCTCGACTCATGCATAACAAATAAAGGACACCTGGACTTTCACCTTTGACGGTAGATGAGTTCCATTAACATTAAACAACAATCCACTACTACGGGAATGTGTTAGCAGAAGCGAAGTGGGTTGAGAATCACGGCTTCCTTTATACTCCCTAGAGCAGCCTTGAACGTGGTGAGGTATTGTGGGGAGAGTAGAGTTCTTCAGACGAGCAGTGTGATGGGAGGGAGCGACGAGGTATGTAAAGGGGTGGGATAGCTAAGAGGGTTAAGGATCAGGGCTTCCTCTATAATCCACAGAACAGCCTTGAACACGTGTGGTGAGGTAGTGTGGGTGAGTAAGAGTTCTTCAGACGAGCAGTGTGAGGCGAGGGAGAGGCGGGGCTTTCAAGGGGGCGGGGGAGGTGATGGCCAGGGATCACGGCTTCTCTATAGTAACTAGAACAACTTTGAACATGTCTGCTGAGGTAGTGAGAGTGAGGAGTTAAAGTTCTTCAGAGTAGTGTGAGGCGAGGGCGAGGCGAGGCAAGCAATGGGGCGGGGGAGGTGATGGCCAGGGATCACGGCTTCTCTATAGTAACTAGAACAACTTTGAACATGTCTGCTGAGGTAGTGACAGTGAGGAGTTTAGAGTTCTTCAGAGGAGTAGTGTGAGGCGAGGGCGAGGCGAGGCAAGCAAGGGGCGGGGGCGGGGGAGGCCATGGATCGCGGCTTCGTCCATAAAACATTTTCCCGTGACGGATGACGAGCCCCAGATCACTTTTCATCCCTCGTGTGCTCCTCGGGGTGCCTGGCCGCGATGCTCTGCTCTTTTAGTCTCAAAACGAGGAAAATTTCAAGATGGCCGGCAACTCCTCCCGTATCCTTGGTTGGTTATATTCGTCTTGAAACAATAAAATTAATGAATCAGTAAGTCGAGAAAAGGGATCATTTGTATCTCGTTGATGAGCTCAAACTGTTAGATAAAGATAATGATTCGATGATGCGGTAATGAACTGATTAGAAGGTTCTGCAATGAGAGTACGCAAAAACAAGTAATATTTTCCATTGAAGAGACTATTATTATTATTACTATTATTATTATTATTATTATTATTATTATTATTATTATTATTATTATTATTATTATTATTATTATTACTATTATTATTCAACCCTACATTGACGCGACACTTGTTCTCCCTCTCCCTTTCCCTCTCCCTCGTCCCCTCGCTGCTGCTTTTACGCACTCACGCCTCGACACGCCATTTCAATTCGGAACTGTTTGACATATCACACACACACACACACACACACACACACACACACACACACACACACACACACACACACACACACAGGTACTAGCTTGAACGGCCGGAACGTTCTCCATAAAATATCTCATCGATCCCTCCGCAAGGAACGATAATAGAAGGTAAAGACCCTCCCTCCTTCCATTACTCCTTCTCTCCCTCTCTCCTTCCCTCTCCCTCTCTCTCCCTCTCTCCTTCCCTTCCTCTCTAGTTGCCCTCCCGACCTGCTAATGTGAGTAAGAGTGTGCGTGCGTGTGTGTGTGTGTGTGTGTGTGTGTGTGTGTGTGTGTGTGTGTGTGTGTGTGTGTGGAGGCTATCTCAGTCTAATGTGATTCTTGCTAATTACGATATTTTCCTCTTAATTACCATCTCTACATCATCAATATTCTTGCTTCATTTTCCTCCCTCCTTTATTTTACCTCTGCTTATCTACTTCATTTCCACTTTAATTTCCCATTTGCTCCTTTACTTCCTCCGTTTTCTCCTTTTCCATTTGTTTTCCTTAACCATAATATGTCCACCACTGATACTTCTTATTTTCCTTTCTTCCTTGCTCCCCTCTTAATTCCGCTCTTCCTTAATCATATGTACTTTACTAACGCACCTTCCTTTACTCTCTCCCTTACTCCACTCTAGCCCTTATCACATTCTTCCTTCATCAAATATAAACCAAAACTAACACACCTACTTATCCACCCTACCCAACTCTTCTCTTTTTTCCACTCTTCTATAATTTCACATCTACACAGCACCCTTTAAACACCTACTTTACCCTTTTCTGCTCTTGATCACTGGCGCACAGCTTTTAATACACTCACTTTTCCTCTCTTCTTTTAGCCTCCCTTTCACCCCCTCAAGCCGGAAGAGAGAGAGAGGGAGGGAGAGAGAACGCGAGGGACAGAAAAAGCAACAAGGGGAAGGCCGCAGGAGAAAGTGGAGAGGTGGGTCTGTGCGTGGTTGTAGACATACCTGTAATTTGCGGTGCACAATATGAGACAGGTAATACACGGAACAAGGGGAAGGGGAGAGACACAGGTGAGGGGCGGGAGGTTAGGAGTGAGGCAGGTAACCCGTAATAAAGCGTAATGCAGACATTCCTGATAAGAGAGTGAGTGAGGGAGGTACTACACGATCCGTATGTTTAAGAGGGATGAATGACGAGGTTATGGAAGGAGGGGGGAAGGAAAAGTGGAGTACCGACGAAGTAGTTTTTGTCTTTTCTCACGTGATCCAGGAAGGAGACATGAGAGCAATAGAGACGGGAAGAAAGCAGGAAGGGTACGAGTTAAGAAGAGGAGTAGGAATGAAAATATGTAAGTGAGAGAAAGTAAAGAAAAGAGGGACAGTAAGGAGTGGTGAACGTACCTTTCTCTTTCCCTAGCTAGTAATCAGAGAATGGCTAGAAAGGGTATAAGAAGTGGAGCAGGAATGATAATATGCGAGTGAGGTTAAGATAGGAAGGAAAGGAATGGGTGGCGTACAAATCTTGCTATTCACTTTAACCATAAAGTCCAAAAAGCAGAGAACCAGGACAAAGGGTACGAGTTATAGAGTGGAGTAGGAATGAAAATATGCAAATAATTATGAAATGAAATAGGGGAACGTAAGGAATGGCGTACAGACCTTGCATTTCTTTTTCCTTTCAGGGTTTAAAAAGGGGATAATGGAGACGAAGTGAGACCAGAGGAAGGTAGGTAGTTCGAGGAAGGCAGGACGAGTTGTGAAGTTGAATCAGAAAAAAAAAATAAAGTTGGAAATGTTGCGAAGAAAAGAGTAAAGTTAAAAATGCCGACATTGGTTTTCTCTTGTTCTTTTACGTGATTCATGAGTGAGAGCAATGACCAAGATGAGGATAGAGAAAGCAGACAAGAGGGAACGAGTTGCGAGGTGGAGAAAGAAAGAAAAAGAAAAAACACGACAGTCACCATATTTAGAGAGACGGGAAAAGAGAAGCGTTGGGTAAAGATGGATTTTCTGATACAATCTATAAGTGGAAGCAAAGGAATAGCAAAGGAAGAGCAGGTTAGGCAAAAAAAAAACGGCTTCATATTAGTAAAAATCAAAAACGTATAAAAACATTGAGAAGAGATCAAAAAGGAGAGAAAGACATATTAGTGACTCTCTGATGATATAAACGAAAAAAAAAATCACGAGGGGCAAAAATAAAAAGGTTAAGTAAAAGAAAGAGAATAACAGAGGAGTCTTGAATAGATAATAAGACCTTTAAATGGGAGAAAGGAAGAGAGAGAGAGAGAGAGAGAGAGAGAGAGAGAGAGAGAGAGAGAGAGAGAGAGAGAGAGAGAGAGAGAGAGAGTGTGGGAGGGAGCAAAGGAAGGGGGCGGAAGGGGGCAGGAGTGTGGGGGGGGGGGGGGGGGCGAGAAGGGTGAAGTCATAATGGAAATGCACCCACAGTGGTCATTAGGGTGTGGCGCTGGTCCTTACACCTTTATGGGGCCTGTGTGTGTGCGTGTGTGTGTGTGTGTGTGTGTGTGTGTGTGTGTGTGTGTGTGTGTGTGTCAAGATTAGGTTTGTATGTGGTGTTAGTGGTGATGATTGTGGTGGTAGTGAGGTTATTCGGTGGGGATGGTGATGATGGTGTTGATAGAATGGTGAGTGTTTGTAGTGGTGGTGGTGGTGATGATAGTAGTTGTTGTTGTTGTGGTGGTGGTGGTGGTGAGTATACTGCTGGTGGTTGTGGTCGTAGTGGTGGTGGTGGTGGTGGTCGTAGTGGTGGTGGTGCTGGTGGTTGTGGTCGTAGTGGTGGTGGTGGTGGTGGTCGTAGTGGTGGTGGTCGTAGTGGTGGTGGTGATGGTGGTGGTTAACTGTGTGTCAGTGTTCTCTAAAGGCGTAGTCACCTAACGCATGGCCACACACACACACACACACACACACACATTGTTACTGATATCTCGACAAAGAGAAATAGGGGTGGGCGAATAAAAACATTCAGGCGCATATGGATATATGGGGATAAACAAACAGATGAATACGCACAAACACAATACAAAACAAACAATATATATAACGCCTAAATAAACAAACGAATAAACAAGACGCATGCACAAAATGTTGAACAAACAATACCGCCATTATTAATACCACCACTAATAGGATAACGCGCACTAATCCACTGCGTATGAATGCAATAAAAATGTGTTTGTGTGTGTGTTAGTGTGTGTGTGTGTGTGTGTGTGTGTGTGTGTGTGTGTGTGTGTGTGTGACTTTGCATTTAACAAGGAACACACACATACATACACACACACACACACACACACACACACACACACACACACACACACACACACACACACACACACACACACACAGACAGATGACCAAGCAAGAAAAAAGAGGTAATAATGTGCAGTTTTCTGGTAAGAAGGAGGAAGAGAAGAAGGAGAAGGATAAGAAAGGAAGGAAGAAGGGGAAGGTATTTATAGATGTGGTTGTGACAGTGGTGGTGGTGATGATGGCAGTGGTTGTGATAGTGGTGGTGGGGGTGGTGGTAGTGGTTGCAGGGTTCGTCATTCAATCTTCCCAACATATTCAGGAAAGACGACTATGTCAACACACGCGGGAGAGACTTTCCCTGATAGCCTCCCGGTGACTTGGGGAAGGGAGTTTCAATACCAAGAACACACACAGGAAGGTTCGTTTCATTAGCATATATTTAGAGGGTTATTTCCGAAGGCATATAGACCTCGAACATCATAATAAAGTTAATGAAGACGATACGCACTCAAACGCATCATCACCACAACCACCACCACCACCACCATCACCAAAAAGAAAATAAGAAAAAGGGAGTTAAAAGAGGAAAGCAGACACGCACTATTAGAGATAAAAGGAAAGAGAACAAGGTTGGACAAGAATGACAAGGAAAGGGAAGGGAAGACAAGGGAAGGAAAGGGAAGAGAATGGAAGGTAAGGGAAGGGGAAGGAGAGGGGAAGGGAAGGGAGGACAAGGAAAGACAACACAGCACAAGAGAACACAAGACAAGGGAAGGGAAGGAAAGGGAACGGAAAGGAAGGGAAGACAGGATAAGACAACACAACACACCACAAAACAACACCAAGACTAAAAAAACAAACACAACAACACAACACAACATAAGACAACACGACAAGACAAGCCCAGACAAGAGGCATCATTGACATCACTCTGTGGCAGCCGCTCTCCGTCGAGTATACATCAGAAAGAAGCCGTGCCTGTTTTCCCTTACTTATACGACAATATCGGGGCCAATATCGGAGGTTGTGGTGCTAAGTCAATACGCCCAGGCTGAGGAGGAGGAGGAGGAAGAAGAAGAGGAGGAGGAGGAGGCTGGGAAGAAGATGTCGTGGTTGTTTGAGTGGAAAGGTAAAAGGAAAGATGATGAGGTGTAGGTGACTAAGGAAGGGGAGAGGAGAGGTAGAGGAGGACGAGGACGAGGAGGATGAGGATGAGGACGAAGAGGAGGAAAGACCAGTTGAAGATGGCCTTGAAGAAAGATGAATAACAGGGAGGGAGAGGACGAAAAAGAAGGGAGGAGAGAAAAAAAGAGGAAGAGCAGGAGGAGAAGGAGGGCCACCACTCGCTGACACTCTTCCAACATGGGTCCCACTTTCCCGCGCTAACAGTAGGCGAAGCGAGGAGGGATTTATGCGCTTTGAGGGTGGTAGTATAACGGGTGATTTTATTAAACAGTGTATCTTCCTGTACACGTGAAATGAACTACTAAATTTTGACTGACCGGGCTGCTAAATGGGTCCCTGAACTCACTTTTTTTTTTCTCTCTCTCTTACTTTTTCTTCCCTATTTACCTTCTCTTGTCCAAAACAACAAACAAGGCTCAATAATAGATCTAAACACGCGTATGCACAAACACATCAGCAGGCAGGGTTGAAGGAAAGAGGAACAAACACACATAGACACATGCAAACACTAGTCTTCATTTACCTACTCCTGTGTGTGTGTGTGTGTGTGTGTGTGTGTGTGTGTGTGTGTGTGTGTGTGTGTGTGTGTGTGTGTGTGTGTGTGTGTGTGTGTGTGTGTGTGTACATAAAACAGAACATAGGAAAAGAAATTAACAGCCAGCGCAAACAAAATCAATGGACAATTATCATCGTATTTCCCGGAGCAAAATGGGACATGTGATTTTCCTCGCCAATATTTATATACAGCGGTGCGTGTGTGTGTGTGTGTGTGTGTGTGTGTGTGTGTGTGTGTGTGTGTGTGACGCCTACTACCACCACCACCACCACCACCATTACCAACCCTCCAGCTCATCCCCCCCTCTCCCCAAACGCCACAATAAAAGGGCTCCATCCATTGCAAGCGTCCAGAAAATTATGAAAAAAGTTATTAATATCTGTTAAGCTCGACTCATCATATAAATAACAATGGAAATTAATAGTTCAGTTCCAGGCGGCCGGTGTGAAAACTGCAGCGCCTGCCAATCATAGCGGACCAGCTGAGGCCCCGCCATTACAGCCCCGCCTGCCACCTGTTCTCCCTCTCTCCCCTCTTCATCTACCTATCCGTGCCTTCCCGTTCATTCACTCCAACCACCTCTTCTCCCCTATCCATCTACCCTTTCTTCCCTCCCTTTCGTTCACTCCAACCACCTGTCCTCCCTTATTCATCTATCTATCCTTGTCCCCTGTTCGTTCACCCCAGCCACCTGTTCTCCCTCTTCCCTTTATTTACCCATCCATGCTTCCCTTTCACCTACACACCCCTACACACAAACCTATTCCCCTTGCCTTACACTCCTACATCATCACCTGCTCTTCTCTACCTCCCTTCAATCTATACCCTTCACCTGACACCCCTTCATTTGTGCCCCTTTTTATCGGTCTTCCACCTACTGCTAACTACTATTACCACATTGTCACCCACCTGTAGCCACCGTATACCTTTCCTTCACTCATGCGCACTGTCTAGGGTACCACCTCCATTATCCCCTTACGACCATATCCCTCTCATGTGCCAGTTCTACCCCTTCCTTCCTTCTTCCTTACATTCACTCATTCCTTTGTTCAACCTCCTACATTAGATGATTAGGTCAGACCCGAAACTTCATACAGACACCTGAATAAGTAACTATACACGCCCCTAAACACACCAGTCTAGCAATCCGCCTTTCCTTTTTTCCTTCCTCCCTTCCTTCCTTCCTTCCTGCCGCCCTACGCACCAGATAACCTCCTTCCAAAACGCAGGTACAGTTAACGCTCGTGTTCAGGGCGTGACGCGGCGCTACTCCGACCCTCCATCACGCGGCAACGAACCTCATTATGTTTTTGACACTTTAATACGCCACTACTTCGTCCCGGGTTCTATTCCCAAACTCGCGTGTGCACTTATCTCGTCCCCGCACGCACACACGCACACACGCACCCGTCCGTCCGTCCGTCTACTCATACTGACCACTCATAGCAGATATCCACGATGACGGATGAGGGGACAGAGCTGAGGTGCGTCAGGGGTGAGGTGTGTGTACGGTGCTTCTTCTCTTTAAGGTACACGAAGCCACAGGACGAATGGGCAAAATGAGAGAGAAAAAGAAATGCCTCCAACGTGAGAGATTGACAGATAAATAAATAGTAAAATACGGAATGATATGATAAAGGAAGATTCTGAAAAAAAAAAGATAAATTCGTCACTAGAGGTGCCTGATAATCATAAAACCACACTCCTTAAAACATATATAGAAAGGAAGGACAAAAGGAGAGGAAAAAAATAGAAATGCTTGCAAGCTGAGACACGGAGAGTTAAAGAGAGAGAAAAAGATATGTAAAGATAGGTAAAGAAAGATACCATAGAGGAGACTTGATACTCATAAAGCCACACCCCTCAAAACCACAACCATAAAACAAATAAACAAAAAAATATAAAAAATTAATAAAAAGAGAAAAAGCTAGATAAAAAAAACAAGCACTCCTCCCCCGACACGCTCCTCTTTAAGACTTCCCTCAATAACGGTAATGGCCGCAATTAGCATCAAGAACACGGGTATAGTATATGAGGAAAGATTAGATGCAGCAATAACATAATGGCGAGCAATAATAACAGAGAGGGTGAGAACGAGCAGCCGTGAGCGTGAGTGATAAGGGCGAAGAGGGGATGGACGAGGGGATGGACGAGAGAGAGAGAGAGATAGAGAGAGAGAGAGAGAGAGAGAGAGAGAGAGAGAGAGAGAGAGAGAGAGAGAGAGAGAGAGAGAGAGAGAGAGAGAGAGAGAGAGAGAAACAGAAGGAAACAAAGAGAGATCGAGCGAGAGAGATAGATAGACAGAGAGAATAAAAACAGAAAAGAAAGAAAAGAAAAAAGGAATAAAGAAAAATAGGAAAGAAAAGAATAGAGGGGGCGAGAGATATAGATAGATTGATAGATAGATAGAGAGAGAGAAGATAGAAAGACGGAACCAGATTAATCAACTGCATATGCATTTCCAGATAATCCCCAATAAGCATGTTTTTTTATTTTTTTATGTGGATTAAAACGAAGTGAGGGTTGCTGCTGAGAGGTCCGCCGCCGCCAGCGTCAAAGGAACACTGGTGGAAGATGCGATCAAAGTGTTGGAGACGCCATTTAGGATACTTTTTCACACATAGTTTCGACGCTTCACTCACCTACCAATTATATGCGGATTATTTAGTCAGTAGAGCTTTCAGAATCATCGTCGATCTTAAAGGGAATAGTGTAGAAGAGTCAAAGAAGACGTGGTTTTGATCTGGGTTCCTTTTGTATCGTTACCGCGCTTTGTATAGTTACCAATCCTTCTGAATAATAGTTTCTAAATCCTTTTAAACTAACTAACACCAGCGTCTGAGAGGATACTACAGAAGAGAGAAGGTTATTTTAGTGATGCAGCATCGTTACTATTATATCACCTTCATATAATTATTCCCCAAGCTTTTGAGAACAACCATGAACAAAAGGAGTATCATTGCAGAAGCGAACGGTAAGTGACCTCAATTTTCCTTACATATTCTCCCAGGCAGCGACATCACCACGGCGATGACCAAACATGGGCGGCTCTAAGAATCTAACAACGGACGCGTCTCTTTTACATGAGTGGTAGAAACGGCATCGACAGTAACAACAATACGGAGAAAAGTAGCGCTCGCAGCAACAGCAAGGACAACAGCAGGGAGAGCAACAGCAACAAGAGCAACAATAACGCCAGCAGTAGTGGTATTATCATTATTATTATTACTATTTTCATTACCATTGTTATTACTGATGCGATTATAGATGTACCCTTGCACCCTTGTGGAAGAATAATTAGTTGTAGCAGTTGTAGTAGTAGTAGTAGTAGTAGTAGTAGTAGTAGTAGTAGTAGTGGGAGTGGGAGTAAGAGGAGCAGTAGTTCAAAAATGGCAGCAAAAGCCATAGAGTTGTTTTCCTTGTAGTCACGATTCCTGCTGCTTATGTTGATATGGAAAGCTCAGGAGAGGAATACAAAACCACACACTCCAGTTTTCCAATAGAACAGATTCACTACACCTCCTCTTCCTCGCCTCCCTACCATCCCATTCCCTCTTGAAGGTGTGATACATATGTATGGGCGCCGTTCAAGACATCCCATCCCACCACAGCTTTTTGCCCTCCGTCGACTTTCAACTGTGTCACCTGGGAAGCGTCACCACCGTAGCGAACACCCAGAGGAGTATTCTTGTAAATGTCAAAACGGGAAACCAATATGTGTCTACTCACTGTAAACTTACGATAAAAGAGGAAAAAGAAGGAAAAAGGTAAAGTTAAACACCTATACACAAATACTAATATACATAAAAGGATACGATCATAAAATATAATAAAAACATACTCTAAAAAAAAAGAATATGAACCCTTCTGCACGCAACACACACACACACACACACACACACACACACACACACACACACACACACACACACACACGCCTGTCAGAGTGGTGGTGATGGTGGTTTAAAAGCCGTCCCACACAGTCCATTACGCGCCGTCCGTCTTTCATCGCGCTGCTTCGTTAATAAGCGACCCAGGAAAAAGCACAACACAAGATTACGTTCAGCAGTCCGCGCGTAATACCTGTCATTCCGATCGCGTCCATTAAGGTCACCTGCAGGGCGGTTCAACGGGGAGAGAGAAAGAGAGCCACCTCACCTCTACTCGTGAATTCCAAATGGCATTGAAGAAGAGCCCATGTTGATAAGAGTATAGATATAGTAACTGTGGTGATTATAAATACCTGTACTGAACCCCGGCCTGAGTTTATAGGGTATATGTGTTACTAAAGTACGAACACCTCACCTCTACTCGTGAAGTCCAAATGGCATTGATGAAGAGCCCATGTTGATAAGAGTATAAATATAGTAACTGTGCTGATTATAAATACCTGTACTGAACACCTGCCTGAATTTACAGGGTATCTGTATTAATAATCTACTTGTATTGCCTGTATCTTAATTGTACTGATAAAGAATCTATAACTAATGAAAAAATACCAATGACAAAGGGTTAAAAGATGGAGGAGAGTATGCGTAGTGGTACCGAATGAAGGCAAAATAACTATAATTCTTAACTAAATATGTCTCCTGTATTGGGGGAAGCTGTGCAATCAAAGAACGGTGAGTACTGATGCAATGTTATGTTAATCCTCAGAGTAAATAAAGCATCTTAAAAATCATTCTCCACTAATCTGTTGATGAGACGAAATTTCCTTGTCTCTTGGAAACACTTCACGAATATGGACGAAGAAAGGGGAAAATAGAGATAGGAAAACAGATGGTCCACGGCATTTTCCTATATTCAAATCTTACCTCTTCCTCAATTATATACTCCTAAACCTAACGAACCCTCTCATCATCATATAACCTCGCCACTACTAAAGTTTCAGATGCGGCGATATATAAAAAAGAAGAAAATCAGTAAAACCATTAAATCAAAGGAGAAAAATCACATCCCTTCCTCGGGCGCAGGTTAACTCTGGCGAAGAGGAGTTACCTGAGTCTCGCAAGGTCCCGCAAGGCCGTCTGTGGGATAAAACACTTTGTATGTAAACGCCGCAAATTGGTGGCAAGGCTAAAGACGAGGTGCGGAGTGAGCTGTTGGGAGGCTCGAGGTCCCGCGGGCACAGAGGGCTGACATAACGGAGGGAAGGAGGAAGGAGGGAGGCGGCGAGGGAAGGACGCAAGAATGAGAGGAAAAGAGAACTGGAAAGAAGGATAAGGCGAGAAATGACGGCAGAGGGGAGAGGAGGGGAAGGGGCAGAAAGCGAAGAAAGAAACGGTGGGAGGAAAGGGAGAAGGAGGAAAGGGGGAGAGGAGAAGGGTAAAAAAAGACGGAAGCTAAGAGAGACAGCGAGAGATGGAGAGAGGAAAGAAAGGGTACGGTATATAATCGAGATCTTCAGAAGTTTTCGAGGAGGGAGGGAGTAAGAGAGATAAGAATGGAAGGAAGGTGCGTCTGAAGGATAAAGGAAATGAAGGAGGAAGAGAGAGGGGGAAAGAGGGAAGGAAAGAACGGGAATCTGAAGAATGGAGGTACTGAAGAAAGAGGCGAGGGATAGAGGGAGGGAAGGAAGGAAGGAAGGAAGGAAGGAAGGAAGGAAGGAAGGAAGGGGGAAAAAATAATGCAGGAATCGAGGGAGGGTATGGAGGAGGAGTTGATAAATGAAGGAACTGAAGAGGCAAGGGATAAAGAGAGGGAAGGAAGGAAGGAAGGAAGGAAAGAAGGAAGGGGGATAAAAAGAATGGAGGAATCGAAGAAGGGTGTGAATGAGGAGCTAATGAATGAAAGAACTGAAGGAAGAGGCGAGGGATAGAGAGGGAGGGAAGGAAGGTAGGGAGGCATGAAGAATGGAGGAGGATGAGTTGATGAATGAAGGATGAGTCACGAACCGAAGCATTAACGCATGGTGAGGAACGCAAGGAAGGTGAGTCAGGCCGTTCATCATTTGAGCTGCATGATTCTTGGCGCCATTACTTAAGCTTATCGTAACAGTTGCATGACATTTTTATTCCCCACCATTACTATTACGTTCACTACAATATCATTAAAGGCTGCATGAGGATGTTTATCAGCGTTATAACTTTAGGCATCATTGCAGTTAGTGAATGATTTTTATTACCACACGACAGTTTTATATCATCACTTTTATTGCTTCAACACGACTATCAGAACCACAATTATTAACAAGACTACATTAAATGCCCCTTTAATTTCATTACTTAATATTACCTTCATTTCATTACAGTATGTCGGCTTAATTACCTGACTTCATAGTACCTTCATTTCTCAACATTATATCTCATTTTAATTCCACGGCTTCATCCTCCCTTCATTTCTCTCTATCATCATTACTCTTTTTAATTAATTCCAAGGCTTCCCCTTACCTTAATTTCTCTACATTAGTTCACTTCAAATGCATACTTTCATATCACCTTCATTTATCTCTCTAACTAATCTCTGCAAGATGGCGCCACTATAAACACTCGCCTGCGCCAGAGCGGGCTGGGCCGACCATCTGGCCCCACATGGAAGAAGCCTTGGGCCGACCATCAGGCCACACCGGGAAGATGCCTACTGGCGCAATAGGCAGCAACGTGGAAAAAAACAACAACTCAATCTCACGTTTCCCGGCAAGGACTTCACACACAGAGAGAGTCTCCCCAGAAGACCCGGGTCAGCGGCAGCTCCTCCAATTACTGCAAGATGCATTACGTGGCTTCCCAAATCTCGTCTTCCGGCGGGCAATCAATCTCTCGTGGCCTCGGTGCTCGACTTTACAGCAATGCTAAACAAATGACTCCGCGGTTGTTATTAGAGTTCATGACTCTAATATTCCATTGGTGCTGTTCCTCTCCACCCCTTTTCCATTCCCTTCTAACACTCTCCAGCAGCACAACTCTCCTTCCCCCTCCCCTCTTTTTGTGCCATCCCCAGTACCTTCCCACAACTCGCCTAGTTTATATTCCACTGCAGATGTCCTTCCCTCTACCACAACCTCCCTCTTCTCCTCCTCCTCTGACTGTGCCCAAACCCTTACCTCGACACTCTCCCCTACTAATCCCTCTACCCTTCTCCTCTAGTGACTGTGCATGGCTCCTACCTTTACTTCCTATCTTATCAACCTTACTCCTGAAGTCTCCATCCTCTGCCCAGACTATGCAACCTCAACCTGACCTCCGCTTCACCCGTATCAATCCATCCCCCTTCCTCTGCCTCTCCACACTCTATCTTCCCCTTCCCTGAGTCTGCAACCTTTACCTCCCCTCCCAACCCTTCCTTACCATTCCTACACCCCTTCCCTCCCCTTCATCTCCCTGATTTTGCTAACCTTCCCCTATTTCACCCCTCCCCCCCAGCGTGCATCAGATGGAAGTTGCTTTATATGCTTGTTCAGTGCTGTGTTCTTGCCTTTCATAAACAACAGACACGCGGATACACTGATAGATGAGCTCGGGCTGACAGCTGGGCGGGCGAGGAGATCAGTCAAATTATATTCACATCTGACATGCAAACGATTTGTTGGCTCTGTTTACCAATCAGAACGGCAATATGTGTGCTGTTGTGAATAATGCCGCGCCGTAATTGTTATTGTTGTTGTCATTATTATTATTATTTATTATTATTATTATTATTATTATTATTATCATTATTACGGTATTATTATTATTGCGAATATCATTATTGTTTTAGCTAATCATTATTGTAGTATATTACCATTATCATTACTATAACCTTTTTCTCATTATTATTGTTATTATTATTACTACCATCATTACTACTACTACTACTTTTACCGCTACTACTACTACCACTACTGCTACTACTACTACTACGACTACTATACTACCATTACTACTATTATATCGTACAAGTAGGAGGAGGAGGAGGAGGAGGAGGAGGAGGAGGAAGAGGAAGAGGAAGAGGAAGAGGAAGAGGAGAGGAGGAGGAAACATGCAAACTTTACACCTTCAAGAAAAGTCGAAAAAAAATCTAAAAAAAAAAGAGAAACCATGAAAATATAGAGCGTGAGGCGGAGCGAGGGACCGGAAGCACTTTCTTGCCCCCCGCAGCCAACAATACTAAGAATTACGAGGGAGGAGGCCGCGAAGGTGCAGGCAGGCAGGAATTCGGCGGCGCGGCGAGGCGAGGCGGTCCGCGGGAATGGGTCTTGAGGCGGCAAAAAAAATAGCGTCAAATCCCAAGACACACCAAACACTGAATGCTTCCTTGGCCCCCTTAAAAGGACTTGGATTCTCTCTCTCTCTCTCTCTCTCTCTCTCTCTCTCTCTCTCTCTCTCTCTCTCTCTCTCTCTCTCTCTCTCTCTCTCTCTCTGTGTGTGTGTGTGTGTGTGTGTGTGTGTGTGTGTGTGTGTGTGTGTGTGTGTGAGAGAGAGAGAGAGAGAGAGAGAGAGAGAGAGAAAAAATCCTGTCCCCCTCCCTAACACCCCCTTCCCCTCCCCTCCTGCACCACCCTCCCTCCACACATCACCCACTGTTTCCTTCAGACCACGTACGTATGCAGCGCTGACCCTTACCCCCCCCCCCCCTGCTGCTGCTCCTGCTGACGCCCTGCTTGTTATTGGCCGGACGCTGACGCCGAGGGAAAAGATGATGCCTCCGACGACTGCATTGGTGGTGGTGGCAGTGGTGGTGGTGGTGGTGGAGTTGGTGTCGGTGGTGGTGGTGTGGGGGTGGAAGAGGAGGAGGAGGCGAGGGAGGAAGCGAAGAGAAGAGTAAAGAAGACAAGAGAAGGAGAAAGAGAGAGGAAAGAAGGAAGAAAAAAGTGATACTGGTGATGAAGAAAAAGGAAAAAGAAAAAAAATAGACTCGAAAAAATATATTCAGAAAAAGGAACTGAAAGAGCAGGAGATCTACGAGATTTAAAAACAAAAAAAAGCGCATTACACACACAAAAAAAAAACATTACCCTTTATCAATATGCCAAGCTGATCTTCCTTAATCCAGCTCGCATTTAAGAGAAACAATTATTTACAAATCAGAAATAATGGACAATTACCGAAAAGGATAAAATACATAGGAGAAACAACGTAATTATTTAGCATTTATAATTACTAGCCTCCATAAAACAAAAAAAAAGGGTATGGAAGAATCGAATACCCCAAAATAATTATGTCCACCCCCCAAAAAAAAGCGTATTTGATAGTCAAGTTTAGTTGATGGAAAGAGAAAGTGAATAAATTAGAGTGAAGATGAAGAACGGTCTGGCCTGGAGAAGTAAAGAAGAAGAAGAAGAAGAAGAAGAAGAAGAAGAGAGCAACCAGAATTTTTAAGGTGAGAACAATGGTAGAGACCCAACTTCACCACCACCACCACCACTACCTGAACAGTCACCAACACCACCACATGAACAATCATCAACACCACTAACAACAACAACAATAATTCACTACTACCAATACCATTAAAACTATCACAATTACTGAGCTCATCATTTTCAACACCATCACAACAGACACCACCACTACCACCACCACTACTAACACCAGCACCACCACATTTACACTCACCAACACCACTAACAACAACATAAACATCAACAACACACTGCTACCAACACCATTAAAACTATCACCATCACTGTAGCCATCATTTTCATCACCACCACCACCACTACCACCACCAAAGCTATGACCACATCACTTTCATTACCAACAACACCAACCCACACAATTATCATCATCACCTTTAACAATTACCATCAACATCAACATCATCACCACCTCAAATAGCTTTTAACCCCCACAATCAGCATCACCATCATCACCAAACTATCATCACCTTACATCACCAGATAACCACCAATATCACCACTATGACCACACACACACACACACACACACACACACACACACACACACACACACACACAAGAATCAATGCGTGAGAGTGAGACCTTTTCCCGAACTAGATTCCTGATTCCTGTCCTCCTCCTCCTCCTCCTCCTCCTCCTCCTCCTCCTCCTCCTCCTCCTCCTCCTCCTCCTCCTCCTCTTACTGCTCATCATCATCATTATTTCTCTTCTTCCTCTATTTGCGGTTCCAATTCCTGCCCTTCCCTTATTATTTTTCTGCTAATATTGAATCGACAAAATCATTTAGCATTATCTTTTTTTTTGTTCTTCAGTTTTCAGATGCTAGATTTCTGGTTCCATGCTTTCTATAATTATTTTCTTTCTTCTTCTCCTTCATTTTTTTTTTCTTTTAATCATCCTCTTCATCATCTTTGTAGTCCTCGTCTTCTTTCTCTTCTTATTCTTCTTGTTCTTGTTCTTCTTCCCCTTTCTTCTTGGTGGTGGTGAAAGTGGTGGTTTTCTTTCTCCCTTTCCTCCCCGCGGCATCGGACACACTGTTGGCGCCTTAAAGAGTGGCTGTGGCGGCTATTCCGGCCTAAGGTACGATGACAGCACGATGGGTCTTCCGGTGAGGGACCACGACCGCCAAACAGCCAACCCTTATCCTCCCTTTTTCCGTCTCCTTTCCACCTATAATTGTGTTGTCTCAGTTCTGTCTGTCTCTACGTGTGGCAGTCTGTCTGTTTCTCCGTCGCTTTTCTTTTCTGTCTCACACACATGCAAAGAACGAAACACATACATACATACACACACACACATTCACATCTTCGTGTAACCCTTTCAACGATTCCCACAACCCAGAAGAAACAATTAAAATCCCTTTACATCCCTTCCCAAAGCATCATTTTAAAGAGACGTTTGTGTACAGCTACAGTGAAGACCAACGTTACTAATTTCCTAACTAAATCAACTCTACCAAACTCGGCTACATCTACGTCAGGACTTAGCTGGTGGCTCCTCGTACGTGGCCTGCTGCTCCTCCTCTCAGCGGCGGTGGCAAGGGTTAGGGGCGAGCAACAAGGCCCCTTACATGCTCCCGCTCATTGTGAATTACGGGGCAGCTCCTCAAACACACGCAAACAAACACACACACCACCACGAAGGAGGAGAAGGTAGGGGAGGAAACGCCAAGATCTGCTGTCCTGTATTATTTGTTTCCTCTCTGCACCACACACCACGCATTGCTTCCTCCTCCTCCTCCCTTCATAAAGAGCACAAACTCACGAACACTGAATGGAAAGCAACGATCACGAGAGGTTGTTGTTTCCGTGCTACTTTCCTTTGAACACTATTGAGGGTTATATGCTCTAAAAACAATGCAAATAATACAACCGATAAACATTTCATTGCACTCCAGTTCTCGCACACCACAGTTTTTTGTTCTTTGTCATTCACTTGCGGATTTATTCTTCCTTTGTTTTTTTACTTTATTAAGGTAATTGATGCGCAGGGTAATCACTCAAAAATGATATGTATAAGTAATCCTCATTTACCTGAGATAATAATTGCACGTTTTTCTCTCGTAAATTGAGGTCAAACCGAGGCGTATTAGGAAGCTCTGGAGAGAACGACAGAACACACACACACACACACACACACACACACACACACACACACACACACACACACACACACACACACACACAGACGCGACGATTATGAACAGCAAAAACAATCCTCTCCCTATTATTTTTTTACTCCACCGTGATGTTGAGGACTTACAATTTTTCACGAGTATATTTTTCAAACACTTGTTTCCAGGACGAGTTCACTATATGAATAAATCCACTGCAGCGACGACGGTCCACGAAGAGCAGAAGTTGAAGGTATGCCGTGGCACTTGAACTACATTTGGTGCCTGTCTGTGTAGATCCCGGGGTGTGGCTGCTACGATTCACAAGCACAAGCAGCACCAGTCAGTCAGTCACTCACCACGGCCTCCTCACACGCCGCGGCCACTCACCACTCCTCGCACATCCCACCCGGGCGTCTCAAGGGCTACAGCTCACATGCCCAATGGCTCCAAGGTGGTTAGGTCACTTCACTACTTAGGTCAGCGCTCCTTGTGGTGCGACCTGCTGGCCCGGCAGCCTCCCCCGACTCGCACCTGGCTTGGCCGGGAGTGTAGAGGCAGACTAAAGGTAAAAACTGTTGGTTAGCGTGATCGTGGATGTGCGAGGCCTGGTGGCGAGGGTGTGTGGGCGTGCGGGCGTGTGTGGGTGGCTGGGAAGCGAAGAGAGGCGAGTAGCACAGACGCGGTCCTTGGCGGGCACGGCAAGTACACTGGAAGCACTGGCTTGCGGAGGGCGCCTTCTCGCGGAGAGGCGGAGTCTGCCGCCCTCGCTCCGCCCACTCTCACCCGTCGTGAACTAGCTTGGTGCCCCCGTTCACCCGCCCTCACGCTCCTTCACCCACTTCTTACACCCACACCCATTATGTACATGTAGCAGAATACCTACAGCTCCCTGCATGGTTGGCATGCTTAGTCTTCCTGTGACTTTCAGCACAAAAAGAACGGCTGTGAGTAGGTCGTGAGAGCGCGGGTCTCAAAATTTCAACACATGACTCAAGAATTTTGTCTTTGTTTTCTACAGCACCCCTCCCCCTTAAAAAAAGTAGCAAATGTAATTGCCTACATCAGCATTCACATTGCGGGTGCGAGGGTACGGGGATTAGGGTGCGGAGCTGGGCAAGGCGGCGCGGGCGGTGGTGGCTGCGGGTGCGGGCTGGAGGGAGTGGCCAGGCGGGAGGTGGGCGTGTCGAGGCGTGAGGCGCGCGGTGGAGGGGAGATGGCCTCAGTGTTTGGCCGGGCAGCCTCATCAACCAACGTGGGACGGTGAGCTGTGGGACCCGAGTGGTCGTCACTGGCACCCTGGGAGGCATGTTCGTCAACCAAGAGTTGTCTGTCGCGCCCGCGTCCGCCAGCAACTGTTGCGTCAGGCAGTGTCGCCCACGTCCCAACACCCACGCGCCCCCTCCACGCTCTTTCAGTCGGGCGATGACATGTCCAGTTTTAAATATTTACAAGACTAAGCGTCGTGTAGCTGCCACACACGCAACGCTTGCCTTAGTCCACGCAGGACACTCAAGATCAGTCGTTTGAAGGCCTGAGTGCAAGGAGTTCAGATGCGTCTATAAACTATGAAACGCTCACTCGAGTTGGTCTACGTAACAAACTGAAAATGTGTCCATATTCTTTGTATTTACTGTGTTCAGTGTAAAGGTTTTACTGAAGGTCAAACTCCTCTGCAAATCCTCAAAGAAAAAAATATATACATCATATAAAATGTTACGCTAAGCTGCAGTAAAGCTGCTTTTATGCCGTGAAGCAATAACCTTGATTTAAATTTGTAACACCTCGAAAAACGAACACTGAATATTGCACATACACACGCACCGACACCATGACGCGGGAAGCTGCATTGCCACACAAGCCCGCCTGTGACGGAACCGCTCGCTCCGTGAGTACGCCTCGATGACCTGTTGATATCCTGAAGCTGCTGACGATATCCTAGACAACACGCGGTATCCTGGCCCCCAGACACCACCCACCTACCATGGGCCGCCTCCCTTCTAACCAAGGCCCCCAGGCCCCTACAACTCGCTGTAAAACAAGGAAAAAGGAAATAACGAAACATCCCCCTCAGGACACCGCCAAGTCAACAGGATGGGACAGCACCGCCAGTGTCAGCCAGCGCCTCCTTGTTGTGTGTGGCTCGACTGTCCGGTAAGTACTCGACCTTTATAGTATTTTCCTCTCAGACAGATGGTAACGAACGACAGTAGTAAATTTTTGTGTATGAAGTAAAATGATGAATCTCGTAATACCGACCGTCACTTTTTGGTGAACCCAGTAAAACAATGACCTTTGTAAAAAATGATAGGGAGTTTTAACATACCAGGTGATGAGCATCATTAATAAAGGGTCAATATTAATCAGTAAGGGAGATGAAAACGAACTTTTTTGCTGCATTAAGTCAAACAATAACTTGCTTCAACAAAGGCTGTGAGTTTTTAATGTCCTAAGATGATAAATAATTTGTTTAAAACCTGCTGCGACTTCACGACACATTAAGGGCCACAATGCACGGCGTAAAATAAAAGTAAAAAGTTGATACACTAAAAGACAAAGCCTGTACGTGAGGCAGCCGTCGCCTGGAGGCCGGCTGAGGGCGGCGAGGCGATCGGTGTCCCGCCCCCCGCCCCCGCCCCGTCGCGTCAAACACTTATATTTCCAATGAACTATTTCACATATTCTCTCCTCTCCTGAAAAACTTGGACGTCACGCTGCTACAAGAAACTTATTCTTATGAACGGTTGAAACTGCAAAATGTTACACAACACTTGCACATTTTTTTACGACTGTGACGCCACACTTCTACGAACCACTTTACTGGACGACTGGCAGCACGTACAAATATATCAATTCTTGACTCACTTCAGCATAATTATTATGTAACGCGGCTCAGTATTGCATCGCACATACTCTCAGGAGTGACTATGACACAGCTTTTTTTCTAAACGACTATGACAACCCATTATAACATACTACCTAGTCTGCTTGTGAAGGCGGCAAACATATTATACCATCTATCTACCCTATCTATCTATCTATCTGTTTGTATGTCTATCTACCTATCTTTTTATCTATCTATCTGTCTATCTGCAATATAATGTAGCGATCTACTGTTACATATCACATACTGTTCTGAACGACTGGAACTGAAACTCTCGCTGGCACTTCTTAAGAGCACGCAGCGACACAATACAAGCCGAGCCCTCGTCTAGATACGGCACGTTGCTATGTAACAAAAATTCTCATACAGCAGTCAGGAGTGTTTTGTTTTCTCCTCTCCCTATGAGTCCTTGTTTCTTACTTTCCTAATATATATGAAAACCTAGAATTTCAAGGATGGGCATGTCTTTGTGAATGTGTGTGTGTGTGTGTGTGTGTGTGTGTGTGTGTGTGTGTGTGTGTGTGTGTGTGTGTGTGTGTGTGTGTGTGTGTGTGTGTGTGTGTGTGTGTGTGTGTGTGTGTGTGTGTGTGTGTGTGTGTGTGTGTGCGCAAGGAAACACCGCAAAAAAAAAAAAAGGAAGTAAGGAATGAGTAAATATTAACTACTAACCTAAACCTTTTTTTTACTCCATTCCTTCTAATTGGAGACTGAATAAAGAATGAGACGCCTCACGGAACACCACCACCAGCAGTCCGAGTGTGTGTGTGTGTGTGTGTGTGTGTGTGTGTGTGTGTGTGTGTGTGTGTGTGTGTGTGTGTGTGTGTGTGTGTGTGTGTGTGTTCACGACCCCCTCGGCACCACAGCTCGTAATGGAATGAACGACTCGTGATGAATACTCGACATGACGTTAAATATTGAAGCAGGTTACGTTGAATGCCGCGAGCGAGACCAGGAAGAGGAAACGGAGGAAAAGTGGAGGATGTGTCCGTGCATTCCTCAGTCTGTCCGTGCACCTCTCCATTTTCGTTTATTCTACCCGTGCATTTTTTTCCCACCCGTGCACCTGTCTATATACCTCCCTGTTCGTCTGTCCGCGTATTTCTCCATCTCTCAGTCCGTCAGTCATTCCTCTCTTCTATTTCCCCGTCCGTCCGTCATTTGTCCACAAGTCAATTCACAAACCCACAAACCCACGGACACCTTTCCTACCCATTACTCTCTCTCTCTCTCTCTCTCTCTCTCTCTCTCTCTCTCTCTCTCTCTCTCTCTCTCTCTCTCTCTCTCTCTCTCTCTCTCTCTCTCTCTCTCTCTCTCTCTCTCTCTCTCTCTCTCTCTCTGACTCACAGGCCGTCCCTCATAAACCTTTCCCTCCCTTCCTCCATGACTCACCTAAACACAGCGAGAAAACGACAGCGCGACAAAAAAAAAAAAGTAGGTGAAGGTGGCGCGAGACTTTTGAGAGGAGGAGGAGGAGGAGGAGGAGGGCGGAAGGAGCAGGAGAAGGCAAGAGCGCCCTAAAAACTCGCACTACTGAGGTCCTTAAATATTCACTCGACAATAAATGCCTTTAGTGGTACACTGGGGCCCGGCGAGTGAGTCCAGAGGGAGTCGCGGGCCCTCACATCCTCCTTCGGGCCCTCGTAAAGCACCGTTTCGCCGACACCTTATCACCGACTCCAGCCTCTTACTGCCGACTAGTTTCAGACCGACACATCTCCCCTTCCTTCTCCTCTCTCTCGTGCGCGCTCTCACTCTTCCCCTCTCTCTCCCTCACCCCGTCATCGCTACTCACTCCTCCGGTTCGTGTCTCTATAGGTGTGTGTGTGTGTGTGTGTGTGTGTGGCTGTGAGGCTTGTAAGCAACACCCGGCACACCAACACACACACCACAAACACCACTATCAACGCCATATACCCCACTATACGTGCCCTTCAACTTCCATCCCGACCAGCCAGATGCCTCCTCCTTCTCCTTCCATCCCTCCTCTTCCTGTTCTTCATTATCTTTGCCTTCCTCCTCCTCCTCCTTCTCCTCATCTTCCTTCTCGTCCTTCTCCTACCTGCTGCCGCACCTCACACCGCCACCTCACTCACCATTACGGGAGAGTGACATTCAACACCACTGGGGGAGAGAGAGAGAGAGAGAGAGAGAGAGAGAGAGAGAGAGAGAGAGAGAGAGAGAGAGAGAGAGAGAGAGAGAGAGGAAAAAAAAAGAGAAAATAAAATAAGAATGGTAAGAGAGAGAGGAGGAGAGAGAAGAGAAAAATCGATACACGCAGAGAGACAGGTTTAAATAGACTGACAGACAGACACAAGCAAACAAACTGACAAAAACAGACGTAGACACGACAGAATAGAAAACGGCGAAACACACACACACACACACACACACACACACACACACACACACACACACACACACACACACACACACACTTCCCAGTCTCATGCTACCCAGAACTATATTATCCAAATTTTTCATATCCTAACACCTGACATTCCTTCCTTCCTTCCTTCCTTCCTTCCTTCCCCCAAACAATTACATCTTTACCAATTGTTAACCCTATTATCCCTTTTATCCTACTCTAGATTAGTTAGGTAAGTACTTTAAAACTGTCCTGGATTTATGATTTTGTTTCCCTTGTAAAATCACATCTTCCTTCTTCCACTACGTACATATCCTTTAACGTTTTCTATTTCTCCATTTCTATCTATCTGTCTATCT
This sequence comes from Eriocheir sinensis, assembly GCF_024679095.1. NCBI lineage: Eukaryota > Metazoa > Arthropoda > Malacostraca > Decapoda > Varunidae > Eriocheir > Eriocheir sinensis. The sequence goes on from NC_066522.1 coordinate 18,200,876, forward strand.
ATCTATCTGATCATCACCGTTTTGTTTTGTTCATCTCTACTTCTATCTGTCTATATGTCTGTTCATCTCCATCGTTTTATTTCTGTTTATCTCTAGCGTTTCGTTCCTTCTTCTTTTCTCTCTCCTTTTGTTTCACTCTCCTGTTGTTGTTGTTGTTGTTGTTGTTTTCTAATATTCATCAAACAATTTCTGTATTCTTGTATTATGCATAGTTTTAAACCTTCTATCGTCTCCTTTTTTCCGCCTTCCTCCCTCATTATCATTTCATTCGCAAATATTTTTTTACTTATTTCATTATTTGTGTGTACAAATGCATTTTTATTTAGTTTTGCGTAGTTTTATTTTCACTTTTTTTTATCTCCTCGTCGTTCCGTTCCCCCCCTCACACTCCCTCCGTCGCACTTCCCCGCTCCCGTGTTGATCATCTCCATCTCCCTCATTATTATTTTACTTATCTCTTTATTTTTGTTTACATATGCATTTTTATTGTTTTGCATAGTTTTTTTTTCCCTTTTTTTTTCTCTCCACGTCGTTCCGTCCCCCCCCCCCCCCACCCCCCGTCGCACCTCCCCGCTCCCGCGTTTATCATCTTCATCTCCCCGTCCGTCTCGCCCCCACACCTGCGCCGCCGCTTCGCTCCGTCTGGATGAACGTACGTGCGCCGCCGCCAACTTTGTAAATACCGGAGCACATAAATTATAAACTACTCACACACCTGCGGAACGAGAGCTCTTTCAACAAAATATAGCGCGCAACCCTCAACGTTTTCTTTTTTTTCTGCCACTTCGACGGATTAAATAAATGAATGAATTAATATTAACCTCCCCGATTCGTTGTTGTTGTTTGTTGCGGTGGTGGTATTTTGAAGCGTCTCTCTCTCGCTGTCGCTCTCTCTCTCTCTCTCACGCACACCCACACCCACACACACCGCTTCAAACTTACTAACACATTCAGTTGCGTATAATATTCCTCTTTACTCCTTTTGCCGCCAACATGAATAAGTAAATGGGAACCTCCGCCCTGCAGTGATATCTTTCGCTTCTTATATATACATCATTTTACATTCATTGCTATTTGATGCATGCTTACTCACTTGCATTGGGTTGTGACAAATAGACATAGCATTTTATATTTCTACCATTTCCACAAGTTTTCGTAAATAATTTAACCTCCATGAAACTTAATCTTATGCAAGCGTCATATCCCACGTCAAAAAAACACATTTATTGCTATTCTACACTTAAGATTCCATTTACATTCAACAACTTCAATATACATTAACCTCCGTGTTATGTGTGCGCCTTCTATACCACATTATTAAACAACTTTTTCTTGGTTATTTTACACGCATATCCGCTGTGCTATGATAAATGTAAAGGCATTCTATTTTTTACCAGATCGACAACTTTAAAATATGACCAGTATGTACCTCCTCACTGCAATCTAACCTCACATTTATCGCTACTCTGCACGTAATTGCAATGTAGTACGATTAATTTAACGTATATATTTCACCAGTCCTCCGTAGCTGAGTTTTGGTGAGTGTGGCGGATAGATAAAAAAAAGTGTCATGTACCGTGAGTTGGAAGTTACCCCTTGAGTTGAAAATTATCAGAGAGAGATGGAAAATAAATGTGGAAAAGTGGTTAGCGAGAAGAAAACAAACGAGGAATGTACCTGAAGGGAAAAAATGAAGGAGGATTGAACGAAAAAAAAGGAAAATAAATAAAAATATGGAATAGTGGTTGACGAGAAGAGAAAAACGAAAGAGGAACGTACTCAAGCAAAATGAAATGAAGGAGGATAGAACGAAAATAGAAAAAGAGATATAAATGTGGAATAGTGGTTGGCGAGAAGAGAAAGCTGCGGAAAACGTACCTAGAGAAAAAAATAAAGAAAAATAAAGAAACAAAGAAAACCGAAGTATGACAAAACGAAGCAAGAAAATCAAAGTGGAAGAATTATAGAGTAGCAAAGTCCAATAACAAAACGGATCAAAGACATTATTAAAGAAGACACGATTGCAGTAGGAACTTCACGGCATCGGCATCACTTGAATAAGATACGATCGTTCAACAAGCAGAAGTTTTCGGAATCATTAGATATTAACGGGCGGAATAAAAAGAATACACGTGTCTGAGTTAGTATTTTTACCACGTTTTCTTCTTTTACAACTCCGACACTCTTCGCTTTGCACACTAAAAGAAATATCGTAAAAAGAATATATATCAATGAATGGAAATGTATATAAATCGCAACATTTTCGAAGTAGGAAGCTAAATATAAAGCAATGCAAAGGTAGAAGAGAGGTAAAGTTAAAGAGAAGAGAGTAGAAGTAGAAGTAGAAAAGTAAAAGAATGTATCGATACGCCATGCACTCTTCTGTACTATCTTCTTCCTCCTCCTCCTCCTCCTCCTCCTCCTCCTCCTCCTCCTCCTCCTCCTCCTCCTCCTCCTCCTCCTCCTCCTCCTCCTCCTCTTCTTCCGCTCTCCCTCCTTCCTTCCTTCCTTCCTTCCCTAACGCTGCCATTACTTCCCGCCAAAACACGCTCCTAGACACAACCAAGGCAAAGAAGAAAGAGAAACAGAAACAGAGAATAAGAAAGAGAAGGAAGAGGGGGAGAAAAAATAAAATCATTCACTAACACAACCAAAATAAATTAATACACACACACAAAAAAAAAACTACCTTCCTCCACGTGGCCCCTTGAAGAAAAGTGAACGCAAAATAAGTGAGTAAAGGACAGCGCAAAAAAAATAAAAACTCTTATGAAGGCAAGTGCGGGGCGAGAGGACGGGTGTGCGTGTGAGAGCGGGTGTGAGAGAGGGTGAGAGAAGACGGGAGGGAGGGCGGGAGGACGCGAAGAAAGACGGGAAGGCATGAGAGAAAGTGGGTAAGAGAGCGCGCAAAAGACAGGGAGAAGGAAGACGGACGGGAGGGAGAAGGAACAGGATGGAAAGACGGAAAGGCGGGAGTGTGAGAGGGAAGGAAGGCCCGGAGGCAGGAGGACGGGTGGAGGAGGCAGGGAGGGTGGCTCATGGGTAGGAGGCAGGGAGGGTGGCTCATGGGTAGGCGGCAGGGCAAAGCTAACGCAGAATGAATACTCAAGGAGGCCGTTGCATGGAGTGAATGGGCCTGCAGGAGGACTTTCACGATTCCACTGGCCACCGCTCGGAAAACAAGTTTGCAAAGTGGAAACACATTTTTCCCGACTCAAGCCTCCGCTGCTCGCCCGTGAGAAGCCGGAAATAGGGCGGTAAAGAGAGGGAGAGAGCACGGAAGAGAGCGCGGGAGGGAGGAAAAACACAGAAAGGAATACAGAAAATGAGAAAATGTACAGTTGGTAATCGGTCGCGAAAGAAACACAGCTCTCCCACAGGCATAAGATTACACAGAGCCAGGAGCAAGTAGGCTGTGAGCGTGGAGGAGGAGGAGAAGGAGGAGGAGGAGGAGGAGGAGGAAAGACTGTTGAATGGAAAGAGATGGGAGAGAGAAGTAAGAAGAAAGGAAAGGTCTACACGATATTTGGCATTTATAGAATCACTTATGCTCCCACGACAAATTTATCGAAAAGAGTTGGAGGTACAGCAAAGGAGAAATAGAGAATGGGCAGGTGAGAGGAGAAAGAGAGGCGAGAAAGGAGTAAAAATCTACACTTAATAATAGACAGAAGGAGATAAACATACTTCCCCAAGACTAAGAGCAGGCAAACCATGAATAAAGAAAACACTGCAGCAAGGAAGGAGACGTGAAAAATGTTAGAGTAAAAGTAAATTTGATAATCTGCCGTGAAAGCAACAGGAAATTCCACAACAACATAACATTACACGCTAAGAGAGTCGGGGGAAGGCAAGGCAGGCGGGTTAGCAGGAAAGCATCGCCGTAAAGTCCCGAGGCATCTGATTAGAGCCGCGGACACACGTAAAGTTACTTGGTCACGGGAAGAGAGAAACCAACAAACAGGCAAACAGTAAATGCACCGAGAATCACACACACACACACACACACACACACACACACACACACACACATTACGACTACCTTGGTCGCGAGAATACACATGTTAGCGTCTAATTGTACACGCACACAAAACTCACACACACACACACACACACACACACACACACACACACACACACACACACACACACACGAATGCACACAAGCTGGCACTGACTTCTGAACCTATTTTATTCAAAGCAGTGAGGAAAAGGTAAAGTAGTGTATCTATCTATTTATTTATCTATCAATCCGTCTATCTATTTATCAGTCCATCTACCTATTCGTCTATCTATCTAGCTGTCTATCTATCTATTCATCTATCTTTTCCTCTCTCCCTTTCCCTTTCTCTGACAAATCCGAATACCTTCCACCCTTCAATTTCAACTCCACTTTCTTTATCTCTCTCCTATTTTCCCTCGACGTTCCTACACCCTCCCTCTCTCGATATCTCCCTCCCTCCCTTCCTCCCTGTCCATCATAAATAACAGACTCAATCCCGTCCCCGCCCAAGGCACAAAATCCTCCCAGGGATCCGCGCCGTAATCCCTCGGTATAGCGTGAGGGAATATTACCTGGGAGACGCCCACAAACTCCCATTAAGGCAGGTGACGCCCACTCCGCACCTTTGCCTTCTCCTCCTATCTCACCTTGAAAGAAATATGAGCATGCCGGTGTGTCCCTATAGCAGCTCTGTCCCTTATTTACTTGTACTCCTTATTAATGTTGTAGAAGAAGCTATTTGTGTCTCTAAGTTTTTTTTTCTTTCCTTCTTCCTTACTTAACAGATTTTTTCCTCCTTCTCCTCCTCCTTCTCTCCACTCCCCTCGAGGAACAAAAACCCTTCTTGTGTCCCTTTACCGGCAATTATTTTCTTCCTCCATTCTTCCTTCCTCCTCTCTTTTCTCTCTCTCTCTCTCTCTCTCTCTCTCTCTCTCTCTCTCTCTCTCTCTCTCTCTCTCTCTCTCTCTCTCTCTCTCTCTCTCTCGCCCCTCCTCCTGCCTTCACCTACGCCTTTGCCCGCTGCTACAAGCTCATCTTTCACCATTACGCGGGTTTATTGTTTGATCTGGCCTGTCACACCTATACGCTCTTCTCTCTTACTTAATTACCTTTGCGTTACTAATATTAAATTCTTGTTACCCAGCACACCTTTGGCTCCTATTATTTTCTCGCTTCTCACCATTACAAAGCTTTGGTACACGATTTGGTCACACCTGTACTATATATTAACTATCCAATTACCTTCGTGTTGCTGATTTGAAAGTGCTGTTCGATATCCATGACCTCCAATAATTTTTTTTTTTTTGTCTCCTATTGCGAGTGTTTTATTATACATGTCAGTTGCTTTGTTTCAAGATCAATGTGTGAACCAGCTAATTACCAGTGCGAATACTTCCTCACACACAAAAAAAAATAACCGCCAAATGCCGTCTTTCAATGAGAACAGCATAGCAATTGTATAGATATCACTGAGGCTTTTGAGCTTTAACACCAGCGAATAAAAATAAAAAAAGCTGCTGGTTAGGTATGCATTAAATAGATAAATGTTTCCGCCCAGTCACAGCTGAATCATGAAGAAAGAGACAATAGGCGAGGCAAAGAAAATCGAGAAACCAAGGACAGGCGAGCGAGGACGCCGGAAGAATAAGCTTGCCGCCTGTTCATGAAGAAATCTGCATTCATTATACTGAGGGTTGGGCCGCGGAGGCTGGGGAGGTGTTGGGTGGGGTGGGAAAGGGGAGGTCGAGCGGAGAGGGGCATGAGGGGAAGGAGGCGAAGCGGGGTGTGGCGGGGCGAGGAGGTGGTGTATTATCCCGCCGGGCAGACACCACACGAAGCTGCCTCACTCTCAGCATTTTATAACCATGAGTTTCTTTGCCTGGATTGTGATTTTGTATGCGCGTGTGTGTGTGTGTGTGTGTGTGTGTGTGTGTGTGTGTGTGTGTGTGTGTGTGTGTGTTGGGGAGTTCGACATATATTGTAAAATGAAAAGGAAAAATAACGTTAGCTTGTTCAAGAAATTAGTTATTGTTTTCTATCAGATCGGTTGACAAAGCGGATAAAGTGATAGAGTCTACGGTCAAATCCCACGCGTTTCATTACACCCAGAAAAGCCAGTAGTGTGTATGTATGTAGAGTTAATCCGTCGGCGTGGTTACAGGGCAAGGAAAATCTACGGTACAGTTCCACGCGTTTCATTATATAAACTGTGGGAAACATTCACGGAAACCCACGTCCGTCCGCGTACAACGATGCCCTCACAACACACTCACTATACTGACAAGGCTGAAAACGCTCTCAATTAACAGGAAATAAACTTGGCACATTCAATACAGTGCTAGCAGGATATTTCAGTCGTTCCAAAGTAAAAATACATGAAAAAAAACATGGGCCCAAAAAAGAAAGCTGTGAAGGGCAGGGGAGAGCTTGGCGGTGGAGGGAAGTACTAAAGTGCACGAGGGTGGAAGCGGAGGGTGTGTCAGCTTGAGAGTTATTACCTGGGAGTCACCGCGCTGTGAGGGGTCGTGGGCGAAGACATGGCGGAGAGGAGAGGCGAGGGGTGAACGCTACACGGTCTCCCTCTCTCTAGGGCAGGGAAGCGGCGTTCACACTGTACTCTTGCATCGTAAACCTTTCAGTGCATGTCAGCCCTTAGACTTATACTAGAGCAGCCTTCCTATAACCCTTAGAAACAAGGCAAAGCTACCCAGTCTCTGCCTCCCCCTTTCCCCCCCCCCCTCCCACACACACACACACACACACACACACACACTCGCTCTCTCGCCCTACACCGCCCCACAGACAACCTTTCCCTTCCTCTTCGTCTCAACAAATAGCAACTATAAATTCACGGGAGGAAATGTGACTCCCTTGTCTTCCTTATTTCTCGTTATGGAACTAAAAGGCGGTACGCTTCTCCCTTCCACCGACCCCTCTCCCCCCCTTTTTCTTCCTCTTCCTCCTCCTCTTCACCCCCTCCTTCTCCTCCTCCTCCTTCTTCCTCTTCACAACACACTGCTCTCCTCACCATAAACCCGGGAAGTTATCAAAATGCGGCCGAGGATAATGGCTCTGAGGCGAATGGAGAAGAACAACCACGGTATAAAAAGTGCAAGAAGGGCTCGAGGGGCGGGACCACAGATGGCGGTTATGGACACTACAGAGGGTAAGGAGGGGAAGGAAGAGGAAGGGGAAAAAGGTGGAGAGGAGACGATATTTTGATTCCTTGTAGAACAGCCAGAACTAGTTATGAGCTCTTGAAGGGAAGGAGTAAAGAGGAATAGGAATGGAAGAGGGAAGGGTCAAGGGATTGGGAAAGGGGAAAGGGAAGGGGGAGTTTAAAAAAATGGGATAGGGGAAGGGGAGGAAAAGTTGAACAAAAGAGAAAAAAGAAAGAGAAGAAAGGTGAAGAGAGGGGGGAAAGGAAGAGAAGGGAAGAAGTTTTGTCTCCATGTAGCAACAGCAGTAACAGTAGAAGTAGTAACGGAGGAGAGTGAAAAGGAGAGCGAGAAAAAAAACAGGAGAGGGTGGAGGGGAAAAAAACTTGAAATAGGAGGAGCCAGCAGGAGGCGAGACAACCGACAAAGGGCAGCTACTGGACGTACACCACCCTTTTCTATCCGAGAATTTTCAAACCCATTCTGCAACGTTTCGATCATTTTCCCACTCGCCACATAATTGCCAAGCCGTCTGACATTAGATGAATCCACTTAAAAGGATATGAAGTATTAATAACTGAGGTCATGTGGACAATAAGTATCTCATATGCCGGTATCAGTGATTAAAGAGAATGCAGCGTCGAATGCCATACTAAACTTTTTTTTTTCGCCCATAGTAATTGAAAAAAGTTAGTAAAAAGAAAAAAAGACAACCATTAGACGTGGAAAAGTCAAATGTTTATAAGTATACAAGTAATGGCTCCTCCACATACTTATCACAGGCGATTATATATAAGACGCAACTATTTTCGACTGTTGGTATGAATAAATAAAAAGACTATATCGGGATTAGGACATTCCCGGTCGATTCCTTGACGCAGAGAAGAAAAGGCGAGAGAGAACGAGCTACACACCTTCTACACACTTTCTGCACTTACCGTCACACAAAATACAACTCTCTTCTCCCAGGAAAATGTTAACAAAAAAATAATAACGTAAGCATTTAGACTTTCACGGTGGCTTCTTTGATTCATAACGCGGTAAAAAAAAAATACGAGGACTTTCTTGCAGCCGGCCTCTTGATGTTGTCCTCGGGGAGTGTCTTGCGTCACAGTGGGTTGCCTTAAGACTATAGTATATGTCAACAATCTTATATTCTATGCAAACATATCTATAGCTATCATCATGCATTAATCTATGTGAAAACGTTTATTCCCTACACACAAAACCACCCGTAATAGAAAAGGGTGGATGGATTTTTTTTTTCATCTGTAATTACTTTTTGTTGTACTTACGTTACGGCGATACGGGAAGTCAAGAGCTCAGGTACCTGCAAAGGAAAAAAATCAAAGTAAATATAGAGACAAAACATACACTTCATAACGACAACAGAAAGACAAGGTATAATGAACTCCGTATGTCAAAATCATAAAAAAAAGAAAAATTAAAAACTACCAGAAATTCCAAAAAGCGAGAGGAAAAAAACTGCACGTCATAGAAATCCAAAAGACCAATTAATGCCACTAACTTGTTATCACGAAGTTTTGATTGTATATAAAGTCACTAAGTCTTTTGAGAGGAGTTTTTTTTGGGGGGTTTCGGTACGATTTTTACCTTTACCTTCTGCGTGTAGGAAAAGGGAGATCAACGATAGATACATAGATAGATAGACATAGATAGATATAGATAAACAGGTAGAAAGTAAAAAAGAGACAACCAGTAAGGAAGAGAGAAACGTTTGAAATTAAACATACACAGACCAGACTAATACAACAAAGACGCCGAAAAACAATAAAACAAAACATACAAAGAAAGCACAAACACACAGACAAAGACATTCTCAAGAGGCGGCAGAGACAGTCACACACACACACACACACACACACACACACACACACACACACACACACACACACACACACACACATTCAAAGAAACAATACAAAAAACACGAACACGCAGAGAAATAAACAAAAGAATCAACCCCTCCTCCTACCTCCCCCTCAACCTTTAACCTTCACCTTTCCATGAACAAAAAAAAAATCATCACCTTCAATCTCCTCGCGTCCGTTACACATCCACGACGACGACAGAACCAATGTAACGCACCTCTCATCGCGTTCTCTAGGCAGGCAAATTTTCCATACTAACACTGAGATAGAAAACGGGGAAGACCGAAGAGCGGAAGGCCGTAACAGAAGGGTAAAGGTGAAGGGAAGAGGTGAAGGGTGAAGGGAAATACAAACCACCACTCGGATATAGTTGAAAATTGCTAACTTCTTTTTTTTAACAGAGAGGGAAGCAAGGGAAGAAAGAAGAAGGGGAATTGAGATAGAAAACGGGGAAGACAGAAGATCAGAAGGCAGTAATAGAAGGGAAAAGGGGAAGGGGAGCAGTGCAGCGTGAAGGGAAATAAAAACTACCACTCGGCGATAGTTGAAAATTGCCTTGATTTTTTTATGAAAAGGAAAGCAGCTCAAGGGCAAAAAGATATGAAAAAACAAACTAACAAAAAAGTCCGCTAAGTACACTACCCATATAAAAGAGAGGTATATAAATTTGCGGCAGGATTCGAGCACAGGTCTTCAGAATCACCCAATGTGCACGTTGATCACTGAGCCATCATCTTCCCTATACACACATGCTAGTTTTAAGGTCACTTCCTCCTCCGTAGCATTGCCTTCGATTAATTTATTGCCCTCTATGTAGGCGACAGACCATCTCTTTAACTTGCCACGCCCAGCACGGCTCCACCTACCCCCCCACCCCGATCCCCACCCAGCCCAACCCTATACTATCCAGCTCTCTGCCTTGCCCTACTGTTTCAATCTTTTGGTACTGACTCAGGTTGTTCCGGCTGAAATCATGTTTATTCTCTCTCTCTCTCTCTCTCTCTCTCTCTCTCTCTCTCTCTCTCTCTCTCTCTCTCTCTCTCTCTCTCTCTCTCTCTCTACGTATTCCTGTTTTACATTAAAGGTTATCTAATCATACAACGCTGTCAATTGCACACACACACACACACACACACACACACACACACACACACACACACACACACACATGCATAGCCTTCGCAACCATCGCCATAATCCTCTTTTCGTAGAACCTTGCTTTGGCCGGCACTAAGCCACTGAGGCCACCGCTGCATTATCATTATCGTCATTATCAAGCAAAAGGGATTACGTGTCGACATACATAATACTCGATTCCCCATAGACACGTTGGCCTTGGGGTCTAATCGCTTTATGCTATTCGAGTTAACAGTGTAATGCATTTTCTTCCATTGTTCTTTCTCTTAAATAGTCAAATTGAATTATAATTGGCCATTTTCTTTACTAATAGATGGAGAATACATAACCACTGTGTGTGTGTGTGTGTGTGTGTGTGTGTGTGTGTGTGTGTGTGTGTGTGTGTGTGTGTGTGTGTGTGTGTGTGTGTGTGTGTGTGTGTGTTACCTTTCTCAGAAGAGCATTTATACCCCTCCTACTTCTCCCCTCACAGTTTTAAAACCATCAAATAAGTGAACAGAAAAGGAGGAGACTAAGGAGGAGGAGGAGGAGGAGGAGGAGAAGGAGGAGGAGAAAGAAGGGGATATTTGGCTTATATACCTTACAAACAGGTGAACAAACTAAAACGGAAATAAGGTACAAGGGGAGGAGCAAGATTGGCGGGGAAGGAAGCGGAGGATCGAGGAGGGGGAAGGAGGAGAAGGATCTAATATCTCTACCTGGAGAAGCCTCGCCACGGGGTAAGGCGAGGAGAGCGTCGTGTTCCCTTAATGCTTCATCCCCTTAGAAAAACAAACACTGGGTGGCGACTTTATCCCCAAAGCCAACAGCTGTGACCCTCGCCATCCATTACCCCGCGGAATATATGCTGCAGCTACCCTCATTCCTGCCACACACACCACAGCTAGCTCTCTCTCTCTCTCTCTCTCTCTCTCTCTCTCTCTCTCTCTCTCTCTCTCTCTCTCTCTCTCTCTCTCTCTCTCTCTCTCTCTCTCTCTCTCTCTCTCATCTTCCTTCAAATGAAAGTTTTGGCAAAATTATTGGGTTAGACATGTATTTTTTATATAAGCCGTCTAATTGCATGTAAAGTAATTGTTTCATGATTTACGTGACCCCGAGTTCTCGTATTCTCCTTGAGGGAAATCTGTGATCTACGAACGTTGTTGCAGTGCTATTATTATTATTGTCATTGTTGTTATCACGATTATTATTAAAAATATGAATATAATTACTGCTGTTTCTATCATCAGTAATATTATTGACATAGCATGGTAGCCAAGTATGTGACCGAGCAAGGAGTGAGTTTACAACTGAATGACCTCACTTAGACATTCACTTCAATGTTTCAACACATACACTGATTGATACATGAAAGTATAAAATACCAGACGCGGCCGACCTTAACATTGCATATATAACACATGTCTAACCTTACAAGTCTGTCTCTTCTCGATAACCATCTCTCACATTCTTCCACATATAAAGGAGTTCCAGTATTCCCGATTTTTTAACAGTTTAATCCTTACGGCCATTGTCTCGTTTTGTTACCATAAGGAGAGAGACCCATCAAAAGGTCATACTTTAATTATTGTGGACGCAAGACACACAAAGGAATCTAGCTGACAATATTCTTGCATTATGATATTTATAAACCAATGCTATCCAATCTAAATCATCATAAATGCCAATTCCGATAACTTGAATCCATCCAACACTCCTTGTAGCTACTGGTATTATTTATTTATTTATCAATGATCATATTTATCCATTATAAAGATACAACACAAATTTTGTCCTCAGCTAACCGATTCATTCAGCACAAACACATTTGTGAAATTTTAAACATAATTTCTCAGAACGAATCCATCATCAGCTTACCAATCAATTCACCCAAGGACATTTTTTTGCTCTTCCCGTCGCCCTTCATAAGGCCATCAATTGTACAAACATGTATCCTCACTCCTCCTTAATTGCTCCGCGCGCTGCCCTATCTGACGGCGGGAGGGAGGGAGGGTGATGAGAAGGGGAAGTGCTGGTGGGCACCCTAACCCCTGCCCCTCCCTCCTCACCGCCCCCCACACCTAACTTTGTGTTCCCCTGATTTCATTGTTTGTTTGTCTCGCCGGCCCAACATGTTTTCGGCCCGGCGCGGAAGGTCAGATTAAACACTGCAATAACATGACATAAATCAAATTTCACTCTGGAAAATGTTATAATGTACATTCCCTGGGCGTAAAACTGTAGGGGGGATAGGTTACTAGTTAAAGGGGTTAGATGACCACAGAGAGGGCTAGGTGGCTGTTCAAGGGTGTAAGATGCAATTCAAGGGAGGAAAGCTAACCACTGAAGAGGACTAGGTTACCACTGAAGAGTAGACGTCTAGGTTAATGTTCAAAGAGGGGAAAAGTTACACTACACTTCAAGGATGACCGAAGACCATTGACAGTTTAAGAGGAGCAATAATAGGTTGTCATTCATAGGGTCGTATTTTAAAACATTTCGTCGCCCAAGTTCACATATTTGACATGGTTTTCGTAGGAGCTGTAGGCCTTACCAGGGGTAGTTTTACCCCCTGTGGGTGGTTGTTCTTCTGTGCCAACAACCTTAAAAAACACTCATGAAAAGCAGATTGATCCTGACCCTTGAGAAATAGTTGATGTGAAAGCGATGTGATAAGAAATGTTGTCCCATAGAGTTTAGGTTACCCATTCCAATAGGACAAAAGGAGGCGGCCTGTGATGGGGAACAAGGTAATCAGTGAAGGGGGACCAGGCAACAATTTAAAGGGAGGTTAAACTAATATTCTCCTCAAGTAAGATTACGTCATTTAGCCAAGTGTGTTTAAGTACCAGCCAGAGAGGTACGACAATAAAAGTACGTTTATCCTCATCAAAATAACAATACAGTTCTCCCCTCGCTCGCCTCCCCTTCCTCGCCCTAAGCCAACGGACACACCCAGGAACAGAAAATGAGGGGTGGTGCTATTTTAGAGTCCTGGTATTGGGGTTGGTAATGGTGCTAATGGTCGTGAGGTTAGCTGAGGTTGACGTATTGTAGATTCTCAGTATTGGAAGTGGTGATAATGGTCGTGAGGTTAGGTGAGTTTGACAAATTATTTAGTCTCAGTATTGGTATTAGTAGAAGTGATTATGATAGTGAGGTTAGCTGAGGTTGACGTATTGTAGATTCTGAGTGTTGGAAGTGGTGATAATGGTCGTGAGGTTAGGTGATTTTGACGTATATTTTAGTCTCAGTATTAGTAGTAGTAGAAGTGATCATGATAGTGAGGGTAGCTAAGATTGACGTATTTTAGATTCTCAGTACTGGTAGTAGTCACCGTTGCCAGATTATCGTACTCAGAGCATAGTATTTACCAGTTTCTGACACCTAACTATTGCCAAGAAACATCAGGATCTAACTATTTTAACGATAACTATAAATGAGTTTTCGACAGTTTGGGAGAAGCAGTTGGGGAAGGCATAGGATATATAAGTCGCTAATAGTGGTGAGTATGGTGGTGAGGTTAGGTGAGTTTAACGCTAGGTGGCGCTGGTGGTGGCGGCGGTGGTGGTGGCGGAGTCGTATCGTGCGGGCGGCTTTAGTTCTCAGCTAACGAAACTAATTGACCGCGTGTCGGCCGGGAATTCCTTTAAATAAATCGATGCCAGTGTTTCGGCTCTGGTGACGGCGGAGGCAACACTAATGAAAAGACGGGAAACAGGAAATATCGACCATCCCCCATCCCCCCTACCCCTCCGATCTCTCTCTCTCTCTCTCTCTCTCTCTCTCTCTCTCTCTCTTGTAGTAATAGTGATATTGTTGTTGTAGTCAGTAGTAGTAGTAGTAGTAGTAGTAGTAGTAGTAGTAGTAGTAGTGTGGATGCTCTTATAGTTGTGTCAGAAGCAAGAGAAGCATCAGTAATAATAATAATAATAATAATAATAATAATAATAATAATAATAATAATAATAATAATAATAATAATAAATAATAATGAAAATAATGATGAAGATAATGATGATGATGATGATAATGGTAATGCGGCACGAGCCAATCGGATTGCAACATACAACACATTGACAGACGCGACACAAACAGCGATGCAATAAATCATGCAACGCTAAGCAGTGCCTGACACCCAGTAATGTATTTGTTGTGTACGGCGTGTGTATGTGTGTGTGGTGGTGGTGGAAGGGGGGGGAGGGAGAGGGGGGTGATTATAGCAGTGGTGGTGTCGGTTGTGGTGATGGTGAGGTGATAGTGGCAGTGGTGAGGGTGGTGATGATGATGCTGATGGTGATGATGATGATGATGATGATAATGCTGGTGGTGGTGGTGATGGTGATGATGCTGGTGATGGTGATGATGCGGGTGGTGGTGCTGGCTGGATTATATCAGTTTATTTTCATGCATATTTTTTTTTGTGGTTTTCTTGTTCACTATCGCCATACCGAATAACAAATAATGAATACACACACACACACACACACACACACACACACACACACACACACACACACACACACACACACACACACACATACACACACACACACCTCAATTACCACCTGACGTTTACACAGCCCGCCGTCACGAACACTCAAGGTATCACACACACACACACACACACACACACA